>NW_027326584.1:0-18269 GCF_048164855.1 Canis lupus baileyi
ATAGTAGCCAAGAAGGGATGAAATGACAAACTCAAGGAAGACTCCTGGGAAAAGTGCAGACCAGGGTTTTCTTGTTATGCCTTTTTCTGGGCATAGGGACTCAGATAAGTCAGTAGCCTAAAGTGAACTTAGTCCAGTGTTTTATCTGACTTCCTACTGGATAACAATCCGCATCTCCAAAGCTCAGCTTAGAGAGCATGGCTCAACTGGAATTTAGAAAATCCACAGGGTGCGTTGGCGTGCCAACCATATCACATTTCTCCTCTTGAGAGAGAAAATGCTGTCCTGCCAATAGCAAGAGTGTTTAGCATTAGTGGGGCCAAAAGATAGAACATTTGAGGAAAAAAAATCCCCAACTCCATGACTGAATTGTATATCATACCGGGGGGTCGGTTTAACCCTCTCCTGGGCCCCTAACTTAGATACATCACTCTTGGCCTTTCTTTCCTAGGTTTATCTGATGACCCCTTTGACAAAAAATATAAAAACAGCTGATGTGCATACATGAATGTGGTGAAGAAATGTACACTTGCCCCACAGAAACAATTACACTTTGAGTCACTACGTAGTCTATTGGTGATGCTAATGTGATATTTTCACTTTTAATATCATACACTGTTATTTTTACATGCATAATTTTCAATATTGTTAACAAAACTGAAGCTGCACTAGAGGCGATAAGGATTAATTTGCAAAGGAATGAGGTATTCTGGTAGTTCCTATGCAATATGTTAGCTACAGGGATAGTAGAAAAATAGCTGTCTCACATTTTATTGTATTCCATGTCACGTTTATGCTGTTCATCTGCAAACTTAAAGAACATATGGTACTGTTTAGGTGTGAGGCTTAATGAAATTTTATTATTATCATTATTACATTTAAGAAATTACAGTTAAGAAATTTTCTCAATTTCAAAAAATATCCATTGTCTTTGCTTACTCAAAGACATTTAACTGTGGGGGAGCCTGGGTGACGCAGTTAAAAGTTCTGCTTCTCGGGATCCCTGGGTGGCGCAGTGGTTTGGCGCCTGCCTTTGGCCCAGGGCGCAATCCTGGAGACCTGGGATCGAATCCCACATCGGGCTCCCGGTGCATGGAGCCTCCTTCTCCCTCTGCCTGTGTCTCTGCCTCTCTCTCTTTCTCTCTCTGTGACTATCATGAATAAATAAATAAAACCTTTAAAAAAAAAAAAAAGTTCTGCTTCTCCCTCTTCCTCTGCTCCCCAACCACTCCCCGCCCCGCTCTCACTCTTTCTTTCTCTCTCTCTCTCAAATAAATAAATAAAATCTTTAAAAAAAAAAAAAATCCCAAAGATATTTAGCTGTGTGTTCCACGTATCCTGAAACAAAGTTACACAGATGACCAGTCATTGGAAATAGAGATCGGTATAGATATTTGACAAATTGGGAAAAGATGTACTTTCTATTGGATTTAAACCCTTGGATTTTTGTGACTCAAGCTTTGTTTTGGAATTCAGTTCACTTTTTGTACATGAAAAATGACCTTAAGTTCATTGCCCCATGGCAGCAGGAGGACTACTTCATTTTAAATACTTTGATTTAGCAGAAGGAGCAAGAAGGTATTGACATAAAAACTCACATGTAAGATAGGTACATTTGGGGAGGCCAGATATGCATTGTTATTAAAAACTCACATTTCAGGGACGCCTGGGTGGCTCAGCAGTTGAGAGTCTGCCTTCGGCCCACGGCCTGATCCTGGAGACCCGGGATTGAGTCCCACATTGGGCTCCTTGCATGGAGCCTGCTTCTCCCTCTGCCTGTGTCTCTGTCTGTCTCTCTCTCCGTGTCTCTCATGAATAAATAAATAAAATCTTTTTTAAAAACCCTCAAATTTCAGCTCTGGAATCAGACAGGTTTGGGTTCAAGTTCAGTGCCACCCTTACTGCACAAGTTATTTGATCTCTCCTAAAGTTCGGTTTCCTCTGCTGTAAAAATAAAGGAAAAAAAACCTTCTCACATAGTTGTTAGAATAATAGCTAAGATGCTTAACAGACGACTTAGTAAGCATTCAGTGAATGATGACTATTATTGATGTTATTTTGGATGAAGATGTTTGAGTGTACCACGGAACAGCAAATTCTCATGAATCAATTCAAAGATGACTAAATGTTCTAAGGAAAGAGCATGTCTTGTAAGTAAAGAGACGTCTTACTCTGCTTTTATAATGTCTATGGAATTCCGTAAAGCCAGGAATATAAACACAGGAACTTACCATCCTTGTTTGTCATATCATAATACAGAGCAAACTGTTGGACTTTTCTGTATCTTTATTTATGAGAACAACTAAAAATTGAAGGTTAATGATTTAGAGTAGTTAACTCTATTTCTCTGGTTTTCCCTTTTTTTTTTTTTTTAAGTTTGGTGCTTAAAGAAAATCATCCAGAGCCTGGATGAGTTGAGTAATTGTAAAACTGTCCCAACCACAGAAATCATGAATTATTAATTGTATCTGTTTACAGAAAATGTGATATCAGTCCAGTTGGCATAAGAGAAGAAAAATGACACCAGTAAATTAAACATATGGTAGCTAAAACAAATAAAAGTGCTTTTAAAGCAAAATTATTTATATTCAGAGCAAACTCTCCATTTTTCTGCAGCTTTCATAATTATCTGTTTTTATCACTCCTCTCCATGTCCTACCATGTCCTCATTGTTTTCTGAGAAAAGAGGCCAAAAATAACTCAAGCTGCCTAAACTTTATTTGGCTCACACCATGTGCATCAATGGAAGCAAACCCTGATATCCTGATCCTAATTGTGGGTCAATGATTGATACCTGAACCAAAGTCCACCCTGCATAGTAAATTTGACACGGCAAAGCCCAACAACACTGGAGGTGGCTTGGTGTCCGCGGCCAACAGGACTGATTCAAACTGGATGGGCACCAAACCCCAGTTAGAGACTCGGATGAGTAAATGGAAGGGACACCAGAAATAGTGAGTTCCTTGTGGTTTGTATGAGGTTCAAAATGGCCCTGTGCTGTTGTCTCTTCTCCGGGAGGCCAACTATCCATCCTAATCTTGGAAGCCCTTGGTAACAGAGGTAGCTGGATTGCAGGAGGTCACATCCTGGGAGGATGTTGGAATAGCAAGCAGAACAACATTCTGTGAACTTTTTAGATAAATGGGGGACAGAACATTATTCTGTGAACTCTTTAGATAAATGCCCTGAGGTGTTTCTGCTCCTCTTTCCCAATCCTGTTTGAGTTTGCTTTGAAATTCTGGTCCCGTTGAAATCCTGGTGCCCAACTATGTGCTGAATCTAAAGCCAGAGCACCTAGATCACATGCCCAGCTGCTCCTCCTAACCACTGGAATGACTGGTTGTTCTTAGCTTGTTATAATAATAATTCAATATTCAGGGGCCCCTGGGGGGCTCAGTTGGTTAAGCACCTGCCTCCAGCTGAGGTCATGATTTCAGGGTCCTGGGATTGAGCCCCATGTCTGGCTCTCTGCTTCTCCCTTTTCTCACTGGTCATCCTCTCTCTCATTATCTCTCTCTCAAATAAATCAATAAAATCTTAAAAAATAAAAAATTGAAATTAAAAAACATTATACATACCAGAGGAGCCATTCTCATTCTGGTGTTCTGATGCGTTGATGTGTTATTATCATTGATGAACACGTCACAAGAAACTTGTTTGTAATAGGATTTAAATAATGAGGTTCAAAAATGGACTCACTTAAAAAAAACAAAGCATTTTCAATTTCTCTCTCACAAGTGCTATTTTATTTATTTTTTTAGGGCAGCTTTACTAAAGTATAACTGACCTACAATAAGCCATGCATATTTAAAGTGAACAATAAAATAAGTGTTAATGTATGTTTATACATGTACAACCATCACCACAATCAAGGCAATAAACACACCCATCGCCCTTAGAAGTTTGCTCATGCCTCTGCTCCTGGTCCTTCACTTCTCCCTACTTTCCAGGCAACAACTGATCTGCTTTCTGTTACACAGATGGCTTTGCATTTTCTGGAACCTTATATAAATGGAATCATGCAGTATGTTTTTTTTTTTTTTTTTTTGTCTTCTTTCATTCAGCATAATTATTTTGAGATTTATCTTGGTGGTTGTGTCTTTGCTTATTGTTGAGAAATAAACAGGTCTTTTGCATCTACATATGAGTTTTAGAATCAATTTGTCAATTTCTACAAAAAAGCCTGCTGAGGTATTAGTTGGGATTGCACTGAATTTTTAGATTAATGGGGTAGGAGGAAAACTGACATGGTTGCAGTCTGTTCAGACTGGTGTAATAAAAATGCCATGGATATGGTGGCTTATAAATGACAGAAATTTATTTCTCCCAATTCTGGAGGCTGGGAAGTCCAAGACCAAGGCATAGGCCGAGTAGGTGTCTGGTGAGAGCCTGCCTCCTGGTTACAGACTGCCATCTTTTTGCCGTGTCCTCACTTGGCAGAAGAAGCAAGGGACTATCTCTGGGGTTTCGTGTATAGGGCACCAGTGGCATTTTTGAGGGCTCTACCCTCATGACCTAATCACCTCCCAAAGGCTCCACCTCTAAATACTGTCACATCATGGATTAAGTTTCCACATATAAATTTTGGGAGACATAAACATTGTCTATAGCAGAGATCTTTTTAAAAAATATCTTTGATCTATTTATTTGAAAAAGAGAGAGCACATGCATGCAAGACCAGAGAAAACAGGGAGGGAAAGGGAGAGACTCCCAAGCAGACTCCTCACCAAGGGCACAGCTGGTGGTGGGGCTTGATCTCACAACCCTAAGATCATGACCTGAGCTGAAACCAAGAGTCGATTGCTTAACCGACTGAGACACTCAGGCAACCTGTCTATAGAAGACATCTTAAAAATATTCAAACTTTTGGGGTGTCTGGGTGGTACAGTTGGTTCAGCGTCTGGCTCTTGGTTTTGGCTCAGGTCATGATCTCAGGGTCCTCAGATCAAGTCTCCAAGTGGGCTCCACACTCAGCATGGAACCTGTTTGGGAGACCTGCTCTCCCCCTCCCTCTGCCCCTCCCCCTGCATGCTCATGTGCGCGCTCTCTCTCTCTCTCTCTCTCTCTCTCCCAAATAAATAAATAAATCTTTTTAAAAAATATTCAAGGGGCACTTGCACAGTTCAGTCTGTTAAGATTCTGCCTTAGGCTCAGGTCATGACCCCAGGGTCCTGGGATGGAGCCTTGCCTCCACCTCCCTGCTCAGGGAGGAGTCTGCTTCTCCCTCTCCCTCTGCCCCTCCCTGTGCTCATTCTCTCTTGGGCATACACACACACTCTCTCTCTCTCTCTCTATAAAAAAAAAAAAGTAATTAATTAAAAAAAAAATTCAAGTTTTGACCCATGAAGTGTTATAATCTCTATTAATTTAGGTCTTTAATATCTCTTAGCAATATTCAGTGATTTTTCAGTATACAACTTTGGCAGACTTATCCTTAAATATTTTTAATTTTTTTGATTCCATTGTAAATGTTATTTTTTTAAACTTTCATTTCTCGTTCATTGCTAATATGAAGAAATACAATATATAGAATATAGACAATATAATATATAGAAATCAATATAGATTGAACTTCTGCATCCTTGGGTAAAATCATTTGTTTGATCTAATATTTTTGTTGGTTCCATCAGCTTTTCTACATAGGTGATCATATTGCCTATGAATAAAGACAGTTTTACTTCTTTCTAGTTTGGATGCCTTTTATTTATTTCTTTTGCTGTATTGCCTTGGCTAGCACCTCCAGTATAATGCAGAATAAAAGTGCTGAGAGCAGCCCCTGGTCTTGTTGTTTATCTCAGGGAGAAAATATTCAGTCTTTTACCATTGAGTAGGATAGCTACAGGTTTTTTTATAGATGGCTTTTGTCAGATTGAAGAAATTAATCCTTATTCTTAGTTTGCTGAGAGTTTTTAAAATCAAGAATAGATGTTGGATTTTGTCAAATGCTTTTTCTACAGCAAGATTATCATATGCTTTTGTTTTGTATTTTTAGTTTGTTTACATGGTAAATTACATGAATAATTTTTTTTTTTCATGGACCAATCCAAGTTTTTATTTAAGCCTCTCCTGCCATAAGCAAAGGGATGGAAGATCAGTATACTGGTCATCATTTGGTACAAGTAAGGAAGGTGAGCCTCAGGTCCCATATACTTTCCTGGTCCTTATGCAGAGTCATAGTCCAAACCAGTACTGTGGTCCCCACTGGGTGGTGGTCCAGGTTCTCTTTATTCATCTTCATAGCCGGTTGGAAGTGGACTCACATGAGAGTTATGGAATAGAGTTTGATTACCATCTCCCCAGGGAAAGGGCTTGGACCTGATGCGGAGATGGGGGTAGGTGATGAACTCAGGTCTCTCTTGCTGTCCATGATGGAACTTCAGGAAGACGTTCAGCATGCTCACTCCTAGGCCAGGGAGTGCTGTGAAGTAGGTGAGGGCCTTCCACATGCAGCTGAGCCCTCCTCCACAGGCACCACTAGACATGGAACGCCCCAGCAGTCCCACCTAGCAGCCCAGAGAGCCGGGACATAGCCACCCCCACCACCGCCATTTTCAACCTTGGACCACATGAATAATTTTTGAATGTCCCATCAATGTTGCATTCCTTGGCTGAGGCATACTCGGTTGTGATGTATTACCTCTTTTATGTATCATTGGGTTTATTTGATAAAATCTTGTTAGCATGTATGTTCATGAGAAATACTGCACTCTGGTTTTCATTTCTTGTAATATATTTATTGGCTTTGGTATTATGGCAATTCTGCTTATATAGAACAAGTTGGGAAGTATTCCTTTCAGTTTGTTAAAAGACTGTATAGAATTAGAATTTTTTTCTTCCATAAATACTTGGAAGAATTAAGTAGTGAAGCCATCTGGGCCGAGGGTTTTTTGTTTATTTTGTGGAAAGATTTTGAACAACAAACTCAATTTGTTTAGTAGATCAATGGCTATGCAGGTTATTTCTTTTTTTTTTAGTTTTTTTTAAGGTTTTATTTATTTATTCATTCATAAGAAACACAGAGAGAGAGGCAGAGATATAGGCAAAGGGAGAAGCAGACTCCTCTGCAATTCAGGACTGGGATCCCAGAATCATGACCTGAGCCAGAGGCAGACGCTCAACCACTGAGCCACCCAGGTGTCCTGGTTATCTATTTCTTTAAGTGAACTTTGTTATATCTTCAAAGAATTTTTCCACTTCATTTGTGATGTCAAGATTATTGGTATAAAGTTCTTGATCACATGATCCTAAATCCTTTTAAAAAATTAAAAAAATTAGTAGAATCTGTAATAATGTCACATCTTTCATTTTTGAAATTCGGAATTTTTATCTTCACTCTACTTTTTTACTTCTACTTCCTCTTTTTTTATAATCAGTCTGTGTAAAGGTTTATCAATTTCATTGTTCTTCTGAAGAACCAACCTTTTATCTCATTGATTTTCCTCTCATGTTATGTTCTGGTTTTGATTTTGATTTCTCTCTGATCTTTATTATTTCCTTTCTTCTACTTTGAGTAGAGTTTGCACTTCTTTATCTAGTTTCTTAAAGTGGAAATTAAAGTCATTGATTTGAGATCTTTTTTTTCTAATGGGGAAGATTAGTGCTATACATTCCCCCCTAAGTAATGCTTTTGTAGAAGCCCACAATTTTTTAAAAATCATTGAAGTGTAATCGGCATACGGTGTTATATAAGTCTCAGATATATAACGTTGATTTGACAATTCTGTACATTATTCCATGCTCACCATGATAAGTGTAGTCTCATCTGTCACCATACAACATTATTATATTATTGATTATATTCCCCATGTTGCACTTTTCATCTCCAACACTCATTTATCTTATAACTGGAAGTTTGTACCTCTTAAGCCCCTTTATCTATTTGGCTCATCCTCCTAACCACCTCCCTTCTGGCAACAACCAATTTGCTCTCTATATTTAAGAGTCTATTTTGTTTTTTGTTTGTTCATTTGTTTGTTTTTAGATTCCACACATAAGTGAAATCATATGGTATTTGTCTTTCTCTGTCTGACTTATAAAATCCCACCCACAAATTCTGATACGTTGTTTTTTCACTTTGATTCAGTTCAAAATACTTTATAATTTATTTTGCAGCTTCTTCTTTGACCCATGCGTTGCAGAAAAGTCACAGAAAGGGAGTAAGGGGATAGGAGCTAGAGGATTAGTATGAGATAAGAGAAAGAGCGCTGTCTCTGGGATGGGTAGGAAGGAGGTAGGAAAGATGCTGATGAAGACTCAGTTGTGAGTGGAGGGAGGAGAGGAATTAGAAGTTGGAATTCCTACCTGATCCCTGTATTCTTGGTGAAGACAGAGGGAAAGGGCATCTACTGTGAGGAAGAGGATAGGTAACTCAAGTGGGGTAAGGGTTTGCAGCAAATTTGTGGGGAATGATAGTAAGAGAGACCCATGGACACAGAAAAATCATAGAAGTAATAGCCAAGGATGAAGATCATAGAGTTGTATAAGCATGTTGTACAATTTTTCTCCTGCTTTTTCTGGATGCCTAAGTGGAGGTTGGGAGGGAACAAGCAGATATAGGAAATGATTCAAGTTCAGGATTTTGGTGGACTCATCTGGAGGAAGCACAGTGGAGAGAGAAAATAAAAGTTACTGATAAGAGAATGATTGAAGAGCTGGTTTAGGCTAAAAAAGGAAGGGAAGTGAAGACAGGAAAGAACTGATTGGTCAGGGAAAAATGCATGCATGAGGAAGTGGTGCAAAGGACTAGTTTTTTGGGGTTGTTTTTTTTTATGAAGTTGAAACACAGGTTTAAAGGAATTAACAGGAGATTTAGTTAGGTTGTGTGGTCAGGCTGTGGGATATTGGAGATTAAGTTTTCATCAGTGAAGCAATTCTGGAGGACAAGTTTCAGGGTGTGGTTATATATGCAGGTGACGGAATTACAGTGGAATTGAAGATGATGGAGTGAAGAAGTCTAAGCATTGTGGGGCAAGGCATTTCGTGGGGCATGGATTTTGTAGCACATTGATTCTGAAACCACTCAGGATCATGGTAAGACTAGGGGTGGAGAGGAGAGTGTGAATCAGCTGCTGTTTAGCATTTGGGGATGAATGTGAGGGGACTGGTTGATGACAATAAGAAAAAGGCATTTGGGATTGCATACTAGAAGGCCCAAGCCTATAGAGAATACTGGCCCATCTCCAAGCTTCATTTCAAGTGAGACTTGAGAAACCAAAAACCACCTCCAGGTTTGAGTTCAGACATGAAGTAGTAGACAGCTCCCCTTTGAAGGATAAAAATGCACCGGACTTTAATGATCAGAAAATGGGGTTCTGGAGGAGACAGTAGAAAGATCTGGGAATGAACAGGAGTGGTGAGCATTTGTTTCTCTCCCGATCCAAATATTAATTTTGGTGTTAAAGATTAAGGACGATAATCCTTAAATGTTAAAATGGATGATGGAGGAGCTTATCTTTTGGATAGTGATTAAAGGTGTCAGATTGTGAGACATGGTATTGTCCATAGACCATACATTTCCACAAAGAATTTTAGTTTGAGGTTACTTTATTAGTGTTAAAACTAATGTTCTAAATGATACTGGAAGCAATCTGTGAACTTGCCTGCTTAAGACCTCTTTGAGCTCAGGGAAGTGTAACAGTATTCCATTTCAAATATCAATGCATAAGGTATTTTTCCTTCCTGATGACATAGTCATCTTTAGAGATTGTCTCATGGGTTGTAGCACCTAAGCTTCCCATCAAAGCAAGGGCAGTACACCTGCCCTATGATAAGGCATGAGTAGAAGTCTTGGATCCAGGGAAATATGGGCAACCACAGGACTCCAGGTGAATCCCAGTAGCAATTCCCTCTGGAATCCCTATGTCCTGTGATTGTGCATCTTTCTATCCCTTTAACTGTCTTCCTATCAAACTATCTGCCAAAGTAACCCTCGGATGGGACGATACAATCCTGAGTGGATGAGGGGTAGTGTTACTCCTTCACTTCTTTCACCCTCAGGTATACCACTAGCAACATTGTCTTTCTTCATTGATGAGAGTTTTTTTCTCTGACTTGAGTTCACTGTTTTCCAGAAGGGTAAAGATTTCAAATTGCATGTATGTGAGTCCTATCTCTTCTGATGCATGTAAAAATAGCAAGATTCAGTAACCAGAGAAGGTTTACCTGGCAGGAGGAACTTGGACCAATTGTTTTAGCTATTTATGCCTCAGTATTCTTTGCAGAGAGACACAATAACACAGGACTTACTTTGCGGAGTTGGGGTGACTCCTAAGATTGTTGTGCCTGAAGTTCCCAGTGCAGAATCTGACATAAAGCAAATATTTATTAAATGGTGGCTATTGTCATGATTCAGAACATCATGACAAGTAAACTCATTGCGTCTTCACAATTCCATGAAATGGCTATCGATGATGACACTTGAGAGATGAGGAAATTGAAGTTCAGCGTGATTCTCAAGGTCAAAGGTCAAGACCTCATACATTTCAGAGCTCAGACTTGGCTTCTGGCCTGTTTGAATCTGTACCTAAAGCTCTTTCCAATACAGTTAGACCATCCAAGGGAAATTGTTTAGAATTTAGAGAAGGAAATTTCAAAACGCTATATTGTTGTCATGGGTTATTGTAATCATACCCCCACCCCTACCCCCAACCCCCTGTCAGCTAATTTTCACGAGTTAACCTCAAGTGCCTGGTACAGAATGGCAAGCCCTTTTCATCTTACTCAGTTTTCAGGGACACAAAGAGAGATATGCATATGGAAGCTAATTTCCTAGGTAAGAAGAATTATACCCAGAGCACTTGGTTGGTATGTAGAGGGCTCAGCAATTAGGCTTAAATTAGATCACCAGAGCTAAACTAAGGGAAGCTGGAGTTGATTTGAAATATCAAGAGGGAATGGTAGGAACACTAAAACTCAGAAATATCATACAATCACACTTTCCCTGATCCAAGCACATCAGAATTCTTTTAGTTAGCAATGAGTGGAGGCTCCCCACTGAGTTCCTTAATTATAACACTAGGGCCCTCTATAAAAACATGAGAGGAATGCCATTCCTGGCAATTGATAAATCATGTTATTGCACTTCCCTCTTGGGTGGACACTTTATTGCATACCAGGGTAGGGTTTTTGCTGGACATGCAAACTCCTTCCATTTCAGTTAATCATTGAACATGACAAGTTCCATAATGCCCAGCAGTGATTTTTAATAATCTACAGTCCTTCAGTTGTTAACGCTCTTTCCCATCCCAAGCATGAAGAATCTCTGTGGTTCTATTACCTTGCGGAGACACAGTTCTGAACTGGTTCCCTGAGTTTCAGAGAGGATCTTAGAGATCATGGAGTTTTATCCCTTTATGGTATAAATAAATAAACCAGGGCCTCAAGAGGTTTAATGACTTTTCTGACATTATACAGCCACATAACAGAAAGCTTTAAACTGGAAGGATTAAAACTGGGGATATGACGAGGCAGACTGGTTTCATGAGATGGAACAGACTTTAAAGATAGATATGGCAATTTTTTTTGAGTGAGTGAGGAAGAATTGCTTAGCCCCCCTGAGCTCACCGTCTCCTCTGTAAAGTGTCTCCATACCTGCCTTGTGGGATGGTTGGATAATCGAATAAAGTTGTGTTTAGCAGAATGTTTGGCATGTAGGGTATGCTAAATGAATCATAGATTTTACAAATCTGCCTTTGAATTCTACGTCATCAGATTTAAAATAAAAGAGATATCTGCTCCACCTTCTTCGTATTTCCAGCTGAACTCATGGCCCTTCACTAACCAACTCAACCCAGGCCAGTTTTGGAACCGACCTGGATCATGGTCATAAGCCCTGACAGGCTCTTACTGTGGTAGCTTTAGAAGCCTGCTCTAGGCTTATGACCCTCTACCCTGTAAGGGTAGGTCTGCTCTCATTCCTGTTTTCCCTGGTCCTAGACATGGAGTGGAAGTTGACACGGGGTCTTGCACCCTTACAGGGTAGTTATAGTGCTGCACCTTGCTTGGTTCTCCAAATGAGATCTCTCTTAAGCCCACTATGGCTTGAACTTGGAGAAATGAACTGCTTCTGTGCCCTTCCCACTCCTTTCAACTTGGTCTTAGGCAGCTGTTGAGGTGAAAAAAGTGATTTTCATACCGCCATCCTTGGGATTTGACAAAATTTCTACAAGACACCAGAGCTTGCATAGTTTTTGCTCAATACATATACAAGGCAGTAAACTCTACAAGCCGTTACAAAACTACCCTACCTTGCTTGTATCAAAAAAATTTTTACAAATACAGAAAACATTTTTACAAATTACCATTTTCCTTCATTTGAAATGGCAGTTGTTTTAATGTGTCCCTTGGTGCTGGGTTTAAAATTGGAAATACCTACTTTGTTGAATAAAAGAAAGTCTGTAAAAAATATATATTGATTTTCAACCATTAATGTTAACCTCTAGGCATATTTGAGAAGTAGTAAGATGGAGGAGCTTTCTTGGCTTTCATCTGGATGCTAGCTCTCAGGCTGAATCACTTGTATCATGAAGACTAGGATTGCTTATCACTGCTCGAGACTCTTGTTTTTCCCACCTTACTCTTTCTTTCCAGGATTATGGGGAAGGCTGGTACTGCTTTACTGAAATTCCAATGAGGCAAACATGATCTTACAAACATGATCATGCCAGATATAAGACGCCATTAAAATATTGATTAGTGAAAGAGCAGAGTTACAGACTTTTGAAAAAACACTGCAATTCAGAGTCCTCCCATAGTGCTGAACTCTGTCTTACTTTCTTTTTCTTCTTTTCTTTCCCCCCAATGGGAGGGAGTAGCAAAACTGGGACTTCAGCTGTAAATCATCATTGGCCAGTAAGCCAATAAGATACAGCTGTTGTACGGGACCGCCAACAACATAAAGGGTAAAAGACAGCCACATCTTTTCCTTTTTTTTTTTTTTTTTTTTAAGATTTTATTTATTTATTCATGAGACACACACACACACACAGAAGCAGAGACACAGGCAGAGGGAGAAGCAGGCTCTATGCAGGGAGTCTGACGTGGAACTTGATCCCGGATCTCCAGGATCATGCCCTGGGCTGAAGGCGGCACTAAACCACTGAGCCACCCGGGCTGCCCTCTTTTCCTCTTTTTGATTGGTTTATAATTACTCCAGATCTATGAGCACATTGTATAAACTTGCTTTTCCAAAGCCCCATTAATCTTTGCTATTGGTTCATCTCCTGGTTCCAAACATGACCTCACCCCAAATTCTGCCCAGTTGTTAGCAACTCTAAAGCATATTCTTTTCTCAGTCCAAGAGAATGGAAAATCTCTGAGTTGGTACTTGTTTAGGAGCTTTCCAGAATGAATCATTAGAGTGCAAGGATTTGGTGTGGCCAACTAATTATCTGAAGATAACCTAGGGTCAGAACTCAGGCCTTTGCATAGAATTAGAGCCCATGCTCTGGCACATGGGCTTGTCATTTGGGAATGATCAATGTTAGGTAGATTTGTTTTCTCTTCTCAATCCTTTTGTGTCTCTCTTTTCCCAGATACCTTTCTTTCTTGTTATTCCAAAGGTGATTCGGGGAGTAAGAGTCAAAGCCATTAACTGAAGGGCCACATTTTCACTCAGTGTCTGACCTCTTATCTTTACTCTCCAAAAGTCTATCTGGCTTTTCTGTTTCTCTCATTTCAATTGACAAGGAAATTGAGCTGGTTGGACCAGAGGTTAAATGACTTGTCCATGTGGTCACACAAGTCACTTCCGGACCATGAACTGTAAGTTATATCTCAATATAAATCTGTAGAGATTGAGCACCTACTTTTTTTCCTGGGTGATAGGGGTGTTACCTTTAGTTTTATGATGTCTTTTTTCATTTCTTAACAGATGCTACCGTTGAGCCCTTCGTGAATTCAAACCTTTTTCCCTCGTTAGATTGGCAGTAGTATATTGTGTTCAATAACATGCATGTCTGAATGCCCTTGAACAGAAACATCAACACTGGGACCATTTCCTGGTTTTAAAAGGTTAACTTCTCTGATGAACTTGCAATGGCTGACTTAAAAAGCTTATGGCGAGTGGTCTAAGAGAACAAAACTAGTGCATTTCCCCCAAATTATATGATAATTAAAGGAAAGGAAAGAAATAAGTATAGAATTTATCTGGAAGTAAGTTTAGCTGAGAGAGAGAGAAACCAGCAACAGGAGGAAAAGTGCCTGAGGAACTGGCGAGAGCTGGTTTAGCCCTGTGTTTTGAGTTTCCATGCTTTATTTGTGTATGGTTGTACCTTTTGAGATATGCCAGAGGGAAATACAACATAAGCAAAAGAAATCCCTCTCACCTGTAGGAGAACAAAGGACCAGGGACAAACACCTCTCTCTTCTTCATCCCTCCAACAGGTGGACTGTATGCAGAGGGTACTAGATATTCTGAAGAATAATCACTAATGCTTTTCTAGGTCTTTCTGGGTACATGTACTAAATGATTTATGTGTCTCATATAATTCTCTCTGCAACCCTCTGAGGAAAATGGACTAACACTCCATTTCGAAGACATTGAAACTAATGCTTCGAGAAGTTAAATTGCCTAAGATCCCACGGTTAGACTTTGAAATGAATTTGCCTCCTTCCAGACTCTATGCTCATAAGCACGTCCATTGCTGTCTACATTCTTGGCAAAGGAATCGGTTCTGTGCTCCTTTGGAAGCTGGTGCCTATCCAGGGCCTGTGAAGTGATACATGGCTCTGGGTCAGCAAAAAAATGGGACATCTTCTCTATAATACATCACTCACCAGGCCATTCCTCCTTACTAGGGCATAGGAAACACATTTACCTTTAAATTTGTACAGGATCAGAGAATAGTTATCAACCTCAGTAAAATAATAGAGGAGATGTTCTAGTATGTTAGAACGTACTAACATCAGTCAGTTAGTCAACAAATATCTCAAGCCACACTATGTCCTTAAATTTGCACAAGGTGCAAGGGTTTGGGGTAGTGTTTTGATAGCACATGTAGGCCTTCGATAAAGAACTTACAACCTCCAGAGGATGGCATGAAACTATTAAAGGTCAGGAGGCATGTATTTCAATGCTAAGTGCTATGATTATATGTGTGAAGGATGTTTGGGGAAGGGGACGGTTTGGGTGGATCTTCAACATGCTATTTGAAGAATGTAGAGCTGACGGGCCTTACAAAATTGCAAGACTTTAGAAAGCAGAAGGACATGGGGCACTGAAGAGAAAAGTTGTTATTTATTACATGCTGATTACATCCCCAGGGCTGAGCAAGGTATATAAAAAGGGAACTGCTGGAAACATGGGGCAAGCTTGTACTACATATAAAAATCTGTGCTAAATCAGCTCATTGTCTTCCGTATCAATATTGGAATGATGGAAGGAGAACATCAAATTCAGTTTTACGTGTTGTTTTCAAAATTTTTGACTTTAAGGTCTTAGATGATAATGTCTAATGTATTAACCCATTTTGTAATTCAAGCTGATTTTAGGGATCCCTGGGTGGCGCAGTGGTTTAGCACCTGCCTTTGGCCCAGGGCGCGATCCTGGAGACCCGGGATCGAATCCCACATCGGGCTTCCGGTGCATGGAGCCTGCTTCTCCCTCTGCCTGTGTCTCTGCCTCTCTCTCTCTCTCTCTCTCTCTCTCTCTGTGACTATCATAAATAAATAAAAATTTAAAAAAAAAAAGCTGATTTTACTACTTGACACTTGACACAAAATGTGAATCAATTCTTTACTCTTTGAACACCATTTGGCTGTCTTACAATTCAGTTCAATTTTGACACTATTTGGAGTTGGCACAGAGCCCACAGGTTAAGGACTCAGCCCCACAAGACTGTTTCCGCCTCAGATGCCACCTGCAAGTATAGGACTTCCTATACTTCTGCGTCACTGGCTATAAATTGCAGGTTCTTATCACTGCCCTCCTCAGTTTTGATAATTTGCTATAATCGCTTACAGCATTCAGGGAAAGAACTTAACTATTACCAGATTATTATAAAGGAGATAAATGATGAATTAGCCAGATGAAGGGGTATATATGGCGAGGTCTGGAAGGATCCTGAGCACAGAGCGTCTATCCCTGTAGAGTCGGCATGTACCATCCTTCTGGCACATGGAAGTGTTCACCAACCCAGGAGCTCCCTAAAGCCTGTCATTTAGGGGTTTTTATGGAGGTTCCACTAGTAGGCATGACGATTAGATCATTGGTCCTTGGTGACTGAACTCAATCTCCAGTCCCTCTTCCCTCCCCAGAGGTATAGAAGTGGGGCTGAAAATTCCAAGCTTCTGATCAAGTCTTGGCCTTTCTGGCAACCAGACCCCATCCTCCGCCAAGAGGCACCTCATTAGTGTACCCAAAGTGCTCCTATCACTCAGGAAATTCCAAGGGCCTTAGGGGCTCTGTGTCAGGAACTGGGGACTGAGGCCAAATAGTATAACAGAAAATGCTTCCATCACCCCCATCATTCAGGAAATTTCAAGAGGGTTAAAAGCTCTGTGTCAGGAACCAAGGAAAAAGACCAAGTATGTACTTTTTTTTATATAACAATATCACAATCATCAAGACATGTAATTAAGTTTACTTGAACATTATACAATTACAGACTATAATTATATCTGAGGAAAGATCAAGCAGGAGACTCCGCATGTTCGCAGGGTCAAGAAGGGCTGTGGTGCCCCCCCTACCCCCCATCAACGTAGCAGGTACCGGGGCCTGGAATTTCTTTGTGAAGCTCTACTCAGACAGATTAACTCTTTTCTCATCAGTGTGCTCCTATTGCGTTTCACGCGTAGCTATTCCTTATCCCATTAGGTGGGCAACCTAGCAGACACGGCAACATCTTTAGTGTCCTTTAAGACATAGCCTTAGAAGTCACGTAGCACCTTTTCCATGGTCTTCTGTTTGTCAAGGCAATTAAAGGTCTGCACAGGTTCATGAGAACGAAAATATATTCTGCCTCTTGGTGCATGTTATTGTTGTTGTTTTTAGATTTTATTTATCTATTCATGAAAGGCACACACAGAGAGAGGCAGAGACCCAGGCAGAGGGAGAAGCAGGCTCCATGCAGGGAGCCCGACGTGGGACTCCATCCTGGGACCCTGGGGTCACACCCTGAGCTGAAGGCAGATGCTCAACTGCTGAGCCACCCAGGTGCCCCTTGATGGAGGATGTTAACATCACATTTTAAGAAGAGCACGCAGGATAGGGTATGTGTGGATGCAATCATATTTAGAAACTGCAATCTGCCTCAGTATGGGAGGTATGTAACCACATCGTGTTTACAAACATTAACTCTTTTTATTATTACTCAAGAAATGTCTTCTTAAAGACTGAGTCAGTGCATCTTCCTTTGGCTAGAGATTCAAGCTGTACTTAAATAATGTTTTCCTTGTCATTTGTCAGTTTGAAATGATCTTGTCTGCACCTGCCTGCTATCTGCATGCATCCACTGAAATTGAAGTGTTTAAATTTTATTTTTTTGTTAATATTTTATTTATTTATTCATGAGAGAGAGAGAGAGAAAGGCATAGACACAGGCAGAGGGAGAAGCAGGCTCCATGCAGGGAGCCCGACGTGGGACTCAATCCAGGGTCTCCAGGATCCCTCCCTGGGCTGAAGGCAGCGCTAAACTGCTGGCCACCCGGGCTGCCCTATATTTTATTTTTTATTTTGAAGTTATTTCCAACTCAACAGAAGTTTTAAGAGTGGTATGAAGAACTAACTCTTTAAATCCATCTGGATTTACCTGTTTTAACATATTGCCTCATTTTCTTCCACTAACTCCTTCTTTCTTGTCTCTCTGTCTTTCTACCATTTTAGAATTAGACATCATACCCTCTTCTCCCTCATAAACCCGTAGTACATCATCAAATTCAGGAAATTCAACACTGATACAATGCTGTTATTTACTATACAGATAATATGATAATTTCAACAATTTTCCTGATAATGTTCTTATAGCAGTTGTTTTCTCTCTGAATCAAGATCCAACAACTCAGCCTCACAAATTGTATTTAGTTGTTATGTCTGTTTAGTCTCCTTTATTTGAGACAATTCCTCAGCAGCTTTCTCTATCATGACATTGGCATTTTTGAAGTGTATTGTGGCCAGATGGATTTTTTTTTTTTTTTTGGTTTTTTTTTTTTTCCAGATGGATGTTTTATAGAAACCTTGATTTGGGTTTGCCTCGGGTTTTTTTCATGATTAAGTTAGATTATGCATTTTCAGCAAGCATATCATAAAAGTGGTGTGTTGGGGCACCTGGGGG
>NW_027326585.1:0-18120 GCF_048164855.1 Canis lupus baileyi
GGTTCTGACTCTCATTTGCAAACCAAGAGGACCACAATGAAGAAGTTGTTATATTTGGATAATTATTAAAGCATTCCTTGTGCAAAGAATGTGTTGATTTGTTCATTTTTAATTGTAGATATATTCCAGTACCTAATCTAAGAGTGTGGCAGGCACTAGAAGAAGGAAAATAAACCACAACTATTGTTCTTGAGGTGTTTATAAGCTACCCAGAGAAGCGGAGACATACTCAACCAATGGGTATAATAATTGAGTGGATACATACAATGAATACAATGGATAATGAGATGGGTAATAAAATCTACAATTTTTGGTTTAAAACAGTATCAGGATCCCGGTTATTCCTCCAAAGCCAACTACTTTCAGAGTAAAAGAAGATTCCGAAGAAGATAATGGTTGGGGCTAAGGGTCTTGTATATTGAGGTGGAGAAAGTAGTGCTGGCTGGGGTCAAGAGATGGTGCCAGGTGCCAATGATTTGGGGGTGCTTTCAGAGAATGGGCTAAAATCTAGATGTTTAAGAAAATAAAGGCATCTCTATTTGGGATCTGAAGGTGCTAATGCGGAGTAAAACGTGCATAAGGACAATGCAAAGACAGAAAAGGGGCAGTTGGAGGAATGTCCTGCGCATAGCTAACAACACTGTTTGATTAAACTGTCCCACTTGGGCCACTGATATCCCTACTTCTGGGCCTTCACTTGGATTTCACAGACCAGTAAAACATCAACAAAGTTGGAAAAAAATTCCAACTTTTTATTTTAAAGCTCAGGTAAAAGCACTCATTAAAACTATCCTCTATCAGCAACTCTTCATAAAACATTTTTTAGCATGAAAAATGAAGGTCATATTTTTAGGATAATAAAATGGGATAGATTTTGTTTTATATATATATATATATATATATATATATAGAGAGAGAGAGAGAGAGAGAGAGGCAGAGAGACAGGCAGAGGGAGAAACAGGCTCCCTGCAAGGAGCCTGATGTGGGACTCAATCGTGCACCCCAGGATCACACCCTGAGCGGAAGGCAGATGCTCAACCATTGAGCCACCCAGGTGTGCCTCCTGAAAGCATTAAGCCAAAGTATTCTATCTTTAGAGATCATTTCCCACACGGAGTTGAGAAATCTCAAAAAATGTTTAAAGATTTTATTGATTCA
Source organism: Canis lupus baileyi (assembly GCF_048164855.1). NCBI lineage: Eukaryota > Metazoa > Chordata > Mammalia > Carnivora > Canidae > Canis > Canis lupus. Next base: position 1,159 of record NW_027326585.1, read on the forward strand.
TGAGAAACACACAGAGAGAGGCAGAGACGTAGGCAGAGGGAGAAGGGGTCTCCCCCAGGGGAGCCCGAGGTGGGACGGATCCTGGCATCCCGGGATCACGCCCTAGCCCTCGCGGAAGGAAACCCCCAACCACTGAGCCAGCCAGGCGACCGGAGAAATGCACATGTTTAAAGGTCAGTAGGTAACTACTAACTGCTTGGGACTCTACATCTTCTCTGGCAGTGCCGCTGACGCCAGTTGCTATAAAGATGACCGTACGCTGGGATCCTGGAAGCTCACCCTTTGGACTCTACCCTAAAAATTCACTCGAAGAGAAGAAGGAAGCTCTAGGACTCTGGCGCGGTGGGGCTGCGGGAGGGGAAGTAGAGTTAGAGACCCGCGCAGAGTGGGGGGCCAGGGCGGGCGGGGCGGGGCTCTCCCCACTCCCGCCGAGCCGGCCCCGCCCCCGGCCCCGCCTCTCTTGAAGCAGCGCGGGGGCACCTTGCGAGCAGTGACGCGAGGGTGGCGGAGTCGGTGTCTTTTGCGGTTCCCACCGAGAGGGATAAAACCTTGCTGGTGTGGGAGCTAAGTCCGGACCCTCGGCCGAGGCCTTGCCCGGGAGCCGAGCCAGGATGGAGGGGGCAGGGAGAAGGCCGCCCCCTCGGTGACCGGGTGACCGGGAGCCCTGGAGACTGGCCTTACCCCTCAGCGCTTTGTAGTCTCCGCTGAGAGGCACCCTGGTTCTAGAGGGGACCTCGGCGGCCGCTCAGCCCCAAGAGACTTTTGAGGGGCAGCGCTCCACAGCCAGCGCCTGTTGCCTTCTAATGCTTTTCGAATCTTAGGGTTCCAGAGGAAAACCTGTTCGCGAAGTGACAAGTGCTTGGGTTGCCTGTGCAGAGGGTTTAGGGAATATAAGGGAACGGGCAGTTTTGGTTTCTGGGCGTGAAATTTCATGTACGTATTTGGTGCGGGACCAGCCCGCAGCGCTCTCTGGTCACAGCATTCTCCCAGTTCGGCCTCCTGTATTCGGTAGGAGTCTTCCCAAACGCGGCAGTGGCCCGCCCTGGTTTCTGTGCCATCATCAAGTTTTATTCAGCAAGGGATGCTCACAGAGCACAAAGGGCGTGTCACGAGAAGCATCTGTTTCAGAATTCTCCACTGAAGGTGGGTCAAGTAGGAAATTCCTAACTCCGCTGGCACAAAGTGCCGAATTCTGTGACAACAGACTAGCATTCATAGAGCTCTCCTGATTTACAGAATGCTTTCGGGTGCATTGCTACATCGATCCTCTGGTTTCCTTGGGTGGCTGTGTCGTTTTTGTGTTTTTCTTTTACTTGTTTTCCTTTTCCTTTTTTTACACGAAGTAACTCGAACTCAGGATAGTTAAGTGGCTTACTTAGGGTTCATGACAAAAACTGGAAGCGAGAGATCAACCCCCAATTGATGTTAAATCCGGTGTCGGGGATCCCCGGGTGGCTCAGCGGTTTAGCGCCTGCCTTCAGCCCAGGGCGTGATCCTGGAGCCCCACATCGGGCTCCCTGCATGGAGCCCACTTCTCCCTCTGCTTGTGTCTCTGTTTTTCTCTCTTTCTCTCTCATGAATAAGGAAATAAAACCGTTAAAAAAATGAATCCCGTGTCATTTTATGCTGCCTCTTATTTTAGGAAATCTTCACAAGAAGAGTGTTGCTTATATTTACTATTATGTGAATTTATTTATTTTTTTAATTTCACCTATTCATTTGAAAGAGGATGAGACCATGAGAGGGAGAAGCAGACTCTCTGCTGAGGAGGGAGCCTGATGCAGGCAGGACTTGATCCCAAGAACCTGGGATCACAACCTGAGCCGAAGGCAGGTGCCCAACCATCTGAGCCATCCAGGCACCCTCTTTATTTATTTAACACAGAACCTTGGGTTATTACTCCTGCTTTCCAAAATTGTTAGCCAGTTTACTTATGTGTTCTTTAATACTTTGGCAACTACACATAGTTCCTGGTTGGGCTTTTTGTTGTTGTTTTTTGCCTTTTATAAATACAGAAAAAAAAATAATGTCTTAAACCAAATAAATCAAGGAAAGGTCTAAGGCACCTGAGAACGTTTTTCAGTAGCATGAAGAAAATTGGTTGGCAAGCTTATCCAAGGTGACAGCTATCTCTCCTACTCGGAGGCTCAGGGCCCTTCTGAAGCTTCCTTGTTGTCCAGAACAGCTCCACTATGCCTCACTATTAGCCTCCCCTGCAGCACCCAACATTTAAAAGTTTGTCTTCATTTCTCCTTCCCAGCAGGCAGCTTCAGCTAGAGAAAGTAATTTCATTTTCTTATCACTCATTCTTTCATTCATTCGCTCAATCAACAACAGAATGTACTTGGTTCTAGGAATGAGAAAAGAATAAGATATGTTTCCTTCAAGCACTAAAGGAGCTTATAAACTAGTGATAGAGAAGGATGGAGGAACAAACAGTGAAGAATTAATAGAGCAGCCCTGGTGGCTTAGTGGTTTAGCGCCGCCCACGTGAAGCTCCCTGCATGGAGCCTGCTTCTCTCTCTGTCTCTCTCTGGTGTCTCTGTCTCTCTCTGTTTCTCTAATAAATAAATAAATAAATAATCTTTTTTAAAAATAAGAATTAATAGTGCTGGGACACCTAGATGGCTCAGTGGTTGTGCTCAGGGCGTGATCCTGTGGTTGTGGGATCCAGTGCTGCATCTGGCTCCCCAAGGGAGCCTGCTTCTCCCTCTGCTTATGTCTCTACCTTTCTCTGTGTGTCTCTCATGAATAAATAAATCTTTAAAAAATTTAAAAAAGAAAAAAAAAATTTAAAAAAGAACAATAGTGCTATGACTTTATTTGCAATATTTAAATATTTATGAATATTTAATATACTACATCCTGCCTAAAGTTGACATAGGCATTTAAGACTAAACTAGTGGATGTAAGAAATTCACCACAGAATGTAAGTCATTTAGAGTTAACACTGGAGGCATTGGCCTTCTCAAAGGAGCTATTTAATGCAAATAACCTCTAATTGTTTCGTTGCTTATAAAATTTATAGAAGTATGTATATTCCTTGTTCTAACAGGTTAGTAACTTGGGGAGAAGAGTGTTGTAGATTAAGGTCCTTTGTCCGTGTTAGGTCCATCTTGTCTGCTCTTCAGGTTGTGTTCTCAGACAGGAGCTACAGGATGGGACAACAAAAACAATTTACTTCCTTTGCTCACCTACAACCCTGTCATTTGCTTCTGGAGGGCTTCCTTGCTTTCATCATCACTCTCACCACTAGAGGTGAAGGAAATCTTCCAATTAATCAGAGGCCCTAGAAATGATGCAGAACAGTACTGTAGCTTAACAATGATAAATAACATTCATTTAGGGCTTACTATGAGCTCATTGCTTACAATGTTGTTCCCTATTTAATCTTCACAATCAGTTCATGAAATAGGTATTGATAACTCTCGGGTGTATCCAAAACTAGCCTATGTGGCAGGTTGTGATATTTTTCGGTCTCTCTCTCATGTCTTTAGGTTCATCTTGGCACCAAACATAAAGCGGTTCAACATCAGGCCCTTGCCCTAAATAGCTCCCAATGCCAAGAATTGGCAAATTATTATTTTGGTTTCAATGGATGGTCAAAAAGGATCATCAAGGCAAACTTTATAGATTTTCTTTGACTAATCAGACTCACTTCAACATCGAAATTTTGGACATTAGAGAAGAGAGAACTGGAAGTGGGGAGATGTGAGTCCTCTAAGTGGAAGGACCTCAACATTGGCCTGCCACCTAAAATTAATAATACTCTCAATGATTTGGGTGGTGATGTCCATAATTTTCACCAATATTTGTAGGGTGTAGAATAAAAAACAATTGTCTATATCTATAGTTCATTTGCAAGTCTTACTTGATTTTGAAGCTATAGGATACTTCAACTGTTAGCTAGGTTTGCTGGAGTTTAGTTTTTATTTCTAATAAGAAAACATCTTGAGATCCTAGGAAGGACCTTTAATTGAAAATCCCAACAGCTTCAGGATCTTTCTGACCTTGAAGAAAGGGAAAATGAAGATACCACGGAACCCCTTCAGAAGCAGAGCCTGCAACTCTTCTGTGCTTTAGAGGTGGTGTTGCCATCCTATGAGTGTAAGAATCTTGGAGTTGGCATGGTCCAGGAGCCTTTGGATAAGCTGCAGGAAGGTTTGTTTACAGTGGAGGTAGAAGTGGAGGTAGAGTGGAGTGGAGGTAGAATCTTTCTAAAACTCATCTTTTCAGATATATCATCAAGTCTTTCCCCTTGCTGGGAAAGCCCTGGGTGGAGTTTTTCTGCCCTACAATACAGGGTTTTTGTTTTGTTTTGTTTTGTTTTGTTTTGTTTTTGTTTTTGTTTTATCATAGGCAATACTTGAAAGAACTTTTAGCTTTAAAATTCAAAAGCTGACTTTCTGCCAAGAAGTTTAGGAAGAGGGAAGTAATATTTTTCCTATTTTTGGTTAAGAATTTGCCTTGTGCTAAAATTGTCCTAGTCCTTCAAATTCAGATCTCTTGTAGCCTTCAATTATGCCAGCAAAATTATCAACTAAAGATTTAAATAAACTCTTGTGTAAATGTTCAGTCCTTTGCCTCCTATAAAAGGGCTGCTGTGCAAAGAAACAAATATAGATTCCTAGAAAAGGTATTCCGATTGATACTGTTTTTTTTCCCAGAGTTCATAGCACTTAAGCTCTGGGTTGTTTGTTTGTTTTTGAAGATTTTATTTATTTATTCATGAGACACACACACACACACACAGAGGGCAGAGACATAGGCAGAGGGAGAAGCAGGCTTCATGCAAGGAGCTCAATGTGGGAGTAGATCCCGGGGACCCCAGGATTACGCCCTGGGCTGAAGGCAGACACTCAACCCCTGAGCCACCCAGGTGTCCCTAGCTTTAGGGTTTTAAGGCAGGGACAGGGCTGTTAGCAAATAGGCTCCTGTGGGTGATGCGTAGGAAGAGACCAGGTCATGTGCACTAACACCAAATGTTTCTTACTGTGTGATTCCAGCCCTTGATGCACAGGAGAGTAGGTAGGGTCTGTAGAAGTAGAGTTTCAACTTGTCCATTTGAAATCTGTGATGTGAGATTTGTGCCACCTTTTTGGCTTGCATCTCCCTTCTGGTACTTCAGGAACTTATGGGAGAGACCAGGGCAGTAAGAATGTGCCCTTCCAGGATACACCTACAGCAGAGCCATTCCACCAAACTCTTGTGTTATGCCTGCCCTTAGTTGCCAGGATAATGATCTAAGAATCATGGATGCACTTTCCTTTTAAACATACATCAATAAAAATCAGTTATTATTCAGCTAGAATTTTTAAGTTCATTTGTTTTGTTTGGATTTAGGGCCATTATCATTTCTGATGAAAAGGAAAACAACCCAGAAGCTTCCTATAAAGAAGGCTATGTCTGATGCATTCCAGAAACTGTTGGTTGCAGTTTTAGGTAAGACTTGCTTCATTGTTCTTTTTTTTTTTTGTCCTTAAGGTACTTCATGTTCCTTGAGCAAATAAACTCATTTTGAAAAGTTAGTTGGATGAAAACACTTCATATTCTTTTACTCACCAAATGCTTCCAAAGCGGCAGTCTCAAATTTGTTCTTTGTTGTATGTGTGAGACAAATGACAGCAAATATTTTTGTCCCCAGTGTATAGATATACAGTGACTTGCCTCCACATAGGAAGTGTTTGACCCAATCTTCTTTCTTGATTGCTTGCCCATAACACAAAGTAGTGATATAGTGATTAGAAGCTTTGGGTATCTGTTGTCCATGTCTGTCTCTAGATTTCTTATGCAATTTTAGGTTTTAGAGTCAAATTTGTAGGTATTTATTCTCTCTAGGCTGCTATTTCTTTATCTGCAAAGTAAGGTAATTCAACTTACATCATGGGGGATATTGTAAGAGTAAACGAGATGACGAATATAAAAAGGTTAGAACTATCCCTGGAACATGGTAAGCAGACAAAACATGTCAACTTCTTATCATTGTTGTTTTCCTCTTGGAGAATTTATTAGATTATGTTTCTTGAATCAGTTCGGTTTCAGTTTTTGTTTCTGGCACTGACATATTGAGTAAATATGATTCTGATGTAATGATCAACTATGTTTTTGTGAACCTTGAAAGTGGTCATCCTATTGAATAGTGTTGATTGTATTCCCTATTGAGTTCTACAGTGCTGTGAATGTTACAGGCTGTGCTCAAATGAAATTTTATTTTTTTAATATTATTTTATTTATTTTCTTAGGGAGGCAGGGGAGGCATAGAGGGAGAGGAAGAGAGAGCTAATCTTAAGCAGGCTCCAAGTCCAGCATGGACTCCAATGTGGGGCTTAGTCTCACAACCCTGAGATCATGACCTGAGCCAAAATCAAGAATCAGAGACTCAACAGACTAAGCTACCCAGGAGCTCCATTTTTTTGTGTTTTTTTTTTTTTTTTTTTTTTTTTTTTTGCCAATTTTATAATTAGTAGAGAGTCCCCAAATAGTTGCTCCCCTGCTTCAGAGTCTTGAGTGTTAAAGACTAAGAAATCCGGGCAGCCCTGGTGGTTTGCGGTTTGGCGCCACCTTCTGCCCAGAGCCTGATCCTGGAGACCTGAGATCCAGTCCCAGGTCGGGCTCCCTGAATGGCGCCTGCTTCTCCCTCTACCTGTGTCGCTGCCTCTCTCTCTCTCTCTCTCTCTCTATCTCTCATGAGTGAATAAATAAAATCTTTAAAAAAAAACCTAAGAAATCTTAGCTAAGTATTAGAAGCTTTGTTTGTTTGTAAGAGTTGACCCTGTCCCTGGATTGGTCACAGGTTTCCAGCTTGGGCAGCTCTTCCAGTGTAGATTGACTTCTGTGGTCATCAGATGGAATCTCCATTAGCTGTCAACTCTGACAACCTTTAAGAACCAAACTAAACGTCTGGGTTGTTGGCCTCGCCCTAATATGCCAACACTCGCCCTAATATGCTGTGGTATCCATATACACATTCAAAACTCCTTCGGCTAAAAAGTCTGGTAGCTCTAGTTTGCCTTAAGGGAAATTTTATTGCCTATAAGGTACATAGGCCTGTTTCTGCCAATAAAGTGTTCAGATGCATGCCCGCCCTCTCCCCAAAGTATTGTATATTGTATCTGCAAGGAGAGGAAAACTGGACTCCAGCTGGATTGAAAGCAGCAGGGAAGGGATCATCTCAAAAGGCTTCCAGAATAGAAGAATGGTGGTTGCCAGGGGCTGGGCTGTGGGTGGGATGGGGAGTTATTGTGGAATGGATACAGAGTCTCAGTTTGGGCACATGAAAAGAAAAATGTTCTGGAAATGGTTGCACAACAATGTGAATGTACTTAATGCCACTGAACTATACCCTTAAAAATAGTTATTACGAGAGACAGGGTCACAGATTTAGAAAGATACTTAATCCAGCCTCAAGATTGGTGTTGAATTAGGTAACATCTAGAAATCTCTTGAAGGGATCCCTGGGTGGCACAGCGGTTTGGCGCCTGCCTTTGGCCCAGGGCGCGATCCTGGGGATCCGGGGTCGGGCTCCCGGTGCATGGGGCCTGCTTCTCCCTCTGCCTGTGTCTCTGCCTCTCTCTCTCTCACTGTGTGCCTATCATAAATAAATAAAAAAATTTTTTAAAAATAAATCTCTTGAAGATACGTACATTTATGTCTGTATCTGCATATCTATCTGTATCTTTGTAGGTAGATAGATTATAGGTAAATAGAGACATGTTTTGGTGGGGGGGAAGATATGCTTTGGGGAGGGGATCTGGACAAACTGCTTTTAAATGTATTCTGGAAAAAAAATCTAAGGATATACAGGAATCTTTAGTAAAAAAAAAAAGGGGGGGTAATGAGACAGAATAGAGATATCAGATATTAAAGCATACTGTGCAGCATAATGATTTTTTAAGTGTGATTGGTTTATCAGTAAATGAGATGGATTTGTGGGTGGCTAGATGCGTCCAACATTGGACCTTTGATTTTGGCTTAGGTCATGATCTCAGGGTCCTAGATCCAGCCCTGAATGCGGGTTCCACACCTAGCAGGGAATCTGCTCTGGATTCTCTCCCTCTCCTTCTGCCCCTCCCCCTACCAGTGCCCTCACATACATTCTCTCTCTCTCTCTCTCTCTCTCTCTCTCTCTCTCTCTCTCTCTCTCTCAAATCTTTTTAAAAACTGAGATAGAGACTTCCGGGAGCGCCCGGGCGCCGCGCCCGCCCCCTGCGCGCAGCGCTGTCCGCCCGCCGCCCCGCACGGCGCAGCCCCGCGAGCGCGCAGCCAGGCCGGAGCCCCCGCGCCCCGGCTCCCGGCGGCCATGGGGGCGTCCGCGCGGCTGCTGCGCGCCGTGATCATGGGGGCGCCGGGCTCCGGCAAGGGCACCGTGTCGTCGCGCATCACCAAGCACTTCGCGCTGAAGCACCTCTCCAGCGGGGACCTGCTCCGGGACAACATGCTTCGGGGCACAGAAATTGGTGTGTTAGCCAAGACTTTCATTGACCAAGGGAAGCTCATCCCGGATGGTGTCATGACTCGGCTGGCCCTTCATGAGCTGAAAAACCTCACCCAATATAGCTGGCTATTGGATGGTTTTCCAAGGACACTTCCACAGGCAGAAGCCCTGGACGGAGCTTATCAGATAGACACAGTGATTAATCTGAACGTGCCCTTTGAAGTCATTAAGCAGCGTCTCACCGCGCGCTGGATTCATCCGGCCAGCGGCCGAGTCTACAACATCGAATTCAACCCTCCCAAAGCCGTGGGCATTGATGACCTGACAGGGGAGCCTCTCATTCAGCGGGATGATGACAAGCCAGAGACGGTTGTCAAGAGACTCAAGGCTTATGAAGTCCAAACACAGCCGGTCCTGGAATATTACCGGAAAAAGGGAGTATTGGAAACCTTCTCTGGAACAGAAACCAACAAGATCTGGCCCCATGTGTATGCTTTCCTACAAACAAAAGTTCCACAAATAAACCAGAAAGCATCGGTTACTCCATGAGGCAAAGTGTACATCACCAGTAAGATGAGCAGAGACTCCTCACCTGTGCATTTAGAAGCTCCGTGTTCTGAGACTGGCATGTATGAATTCTTTGAAAATTATATTAGTTTCACTTCTACTGATTTCATTCTGGAAATTAAGAATGGGCCAAATGAGTCCGATACTAAGATTCATCTTTTTGTCTACCCAGGGTATCTTCTATGGGTATGTAATTTAAAAACATCAGATGTCCTAATTAAAAGAGCAATTGGTAGTAATATTAACTTTTGTTCAGAAGACTTAAGTGGTTGATAAAAAATTTTCTTATTCTTTGGAGAAGCTAAAAACATTTCCATGTCACTCGGTAAAGTAGCTCATCAGAGAAATGTGTTGTAGACTGATGCCAAAACCCAGCATCGTTAGCACTGTGGTACATGGTTTTGTGAAACACTATCAAATTCTAGAAAACAAGCAACCAGATATGCAGATTAGTTTCAGGATGCAAATTCACTGTTGCCTTTACAGTAAGAAACTTAAAAACTTAACCGTATATACTGTATTTATTATGTCATAAACAAACTTTCAGTTTATTCAGAATTTTCAGTCTGCTATAAAATTGTGTTAAATTAGCATATAGGAAAATATTACTTTCCTGTGACAGGTTTTGAGAACATGTGTATTGAAAAAAATGATTTATTAGAAATTGACATTGGAAGTTCTTACAAAAGCAGTGAGGTTGAATTATCAACAGAAAATGTAATTAGTCTTGTGTTTTCAGATTATTGCTCAGGTTAGAAGTATAAGTATGTGCTTTAGGATCTACTTGCCAGTTTCTCTTTTTGATCACTATGTAAAATCTGCTGTGATGAGTGACAAAATACAAGAAGAAAAGCAAACCCATGGCCCTACATAAAAGCAAGCATACTGGGTCCTCAGGAAGTAGAAATAGATCAGCTATGCCTGGGGAGAATTTCCCTGACATGCTTAACAATCATAATTAGTAAACAATCAATTAGTAAACTAATCAAATTAGTAGCAATTAAAAGGATTTACATGAGAGGTTAAAAAGGACCAGGAAGGTAACTGAGTTTGTTGAAGGACTTTATTCCTAGTGAAAGCAGCGGGCAGCTGCTGGCTTTCCCTGCCACCGTCAGCAGGGCAAGAACTCCACCTGTGTGTGTAGCCTGAGTAAGTAGCCCTTTAAAAGCGAAGAGAATTTGATTTCTTCGTAGGGCAACAAGGATGCGTGCTTATGTCCTGTGGCCTGGCAGGAAGAGTGGGGCGATGAGAGGTGGATGAAAAAATCAGCTACATCTTCAGTGGGATATTTACTCTTACTTGGTGCTAAATCAGATGCAACGAGTCCTGGTACAACCTGTTATGAACTGCCTTTGAACACCGGCCTGTTATCCCAGGCACTCAAAATATAAATGCCAGCAAGTGGTTCTTCGTGTATTTTTGTGGGAAAAAACTTTTCTTTTGATTTTTAAAAATTCAATGTTGATCTTTCAGAATGGACCAAGGCTTTTTTTAAAAAGGATTGCAGGACACATTTAATTCTTTACAAAACTTTCTGTAATGCCTTATTTGAATGTATTATGTGCTTTCTAAAACTGTGGTGAACTACTAAGCTTATGAATATTACTGGCTTTCCTGGCATACATGACTCTTAATGTACTACAATAAAATTAAATTCTAGAACAAAAAAAAAAAAAAAACTGAGATAGAGGGATCCCTGGGTGGCGCAGCGGTTTGGCGCCTGCCTTTGGCCCGGGGCGCGATCCTGGAGACCTGGGATCGAATCCCACGTCGGGCTCCCGGCGCATGGAGCCTGCTTCTCCCTCTGCCTGTGTCTCTGTCTCTCTCTCTCTCTGTGTGTGTGACTATCATAAATAAATAAAAATTAAAAAAAAAACACTGAGATAGAGGAGTGCCTTGGTGGCTCAGTGAGTTAAGTGTCTGCCTTTAGTTCAGGTCATGATCCCAGGGTCCTGGGATCAAGCCCCACAGTCAGACTCCCTTGTTCAGTGGGGAGTCTGCTTTTATCTCTCCCTCTACCCCTCCCCCTGCTTATGTGCTCACACTCTCTCTCTCAAATAAAGTCTTTAAAAAAATAGTTATGATAAAAACAGAAGTGTGAGATGAGAAAACTTCTAGGAAAATGCTTTATTTTCTGCTTTTAAATTTCAAAAGAATATCTAATGATGGGTTCTATTATTGTATACAGCAATCTCATTTTTATTTTTTTTATTGGAGTTCAGTTTGCCAACATATAGCATAACACCCAGTACAGCACATTTTAGAACAAGAAAAACTCTGAATTGATCCTCGTTAACTTTATTACAGAAAGTGGTAAAATAGCTGTGGAATACAGACAGTGTGAAGAGATTACAGATGCCAGAACCCAAGAGGAGCTACATGATTTAATTCAAGCACCTGGTTATTAAAGCTCAAGGGTTCCACAGCTATACTATACTATACTATAACCATAATTTAAAGCAACTGACAGGATTTGGAAGACTATAGTTAGCTCTGTCATCTTTTGGGAAATGTGAAACTCTGAAACTGCTTTTGAGTGCAGGGAATTTCTGGGGCTTTTCTTGAAGTCTTGGCCCTTGGCTCTGACCCCTTATTTGAAATTTGGAGAGCCAATTGCATCAGAGTGCTCCTATAGTTGTGGACATAGAAGAGGACACAGCCTTTTAGCGCTCCCCTCAAACAGAATCTCAGGGACTTGGGAACAGAGTAACTATGGCCTTAAGTGAGATGATGCTACAGCATTTGAAAACCTTTATGTGCATTGGGACACCTGAGTGACTCAGTGGTTGAGCATCTGCCTTGGGTTTGGGGCCTGATCCCAGGGTCCTGAGATGGAGTCCCACATCAGGCTCCCCTCAGGGCTCTGTGTGGCTCTCATGAATAAATAAAATATTTTTTTTAATTGTCTTTCAAATAAGGTATATTACCCAGATATCAGTATCACATAGACATCTTGTATGAAATATTTTGTTGAAGAACTTTTCTGTAACCCTAACCCTGAATTAGGGATTAAGTTGACAAAGTAATTTCTAAAATAAAATGCCAATGTTCTATATATTGAATGTTAAAAAAAAATAAATAATAGGAGCAAAGAATGTGTTTCATGTCATTAAGAACTTAATTTGGGGCTAGAATTCTGATTATTTAACTAACTCCGAAGTTGCAACATTTGTTTTGAAGGGAAGAGAGTAGAGAATGAAAAGATGGTTACTTTCTGAAAAAGCATTTGAAGTTTTGTCTGTGCAAAAATTCTTCTAATTCAATTTAAATCAAGCCAGTCAAGGAAATTTCAGACTTATCCAAGTTTACACTTTAAGAAGTCTAGCTTCCTGTGAAATGTGAGAGAAAGAGATTCAGTATTGATGCTATAGATTTCAGAAACCTGACTCTAACAACAGATCCATTCCTAAATAAGACCAGTTATGGAATTAGTTCCATTTAAAAACCATAGTATGTGCTAGACACTGGGAATAGGATAAAATCCGTTCTCTCCAACAGCCCTGGCGGCGCAGCGGGTTAGTGCGGCCTGCAGCCCAGGGTGTGATCCTGGAGACCCGGATCGAGTTCCGCGTCGGGCTCCCTGCATGGAGCCTGCTTCTTCCTCAGCCTGTGTCTCTGCCTCTGTCTCTCTGAATAAATAAATCCTTGAAAGCAAAGCAAAACAAAAACCTACGTTCTCCAGAGCTTGTGCCAGCCCATAAACACGGACTAAAATGAAAGAGATTATAGAAAGGACAGTGAAGGAAGTAAACGGGGCGCTAGTTACAGTATTTCCAGAAAGTTTAACATGCTGACCTCAACATTTTAAGTGCCTTCTCCATGCGTGCACACAGGGTAGACCTCAAGGTTACTTGTTCTAGATTGACAGGTGTGTTGAGTGTAGGTGGGACGCGGAAGTTTTCCATCCTAATGTAAACGGAGGGCTAGTCCCTTGGTTTCAGACTCTCACTCCCAGAATGAATTGCTCACCTCTCCCCTCCCCCATGCCCCCAAGCCCCTCCCACAGGAGTTTGGAGCCATCGCTGATTCAGTGGTAGGTAGCCTCCTCCTAACACAGTAGTGAATTAAAACTCAGACATGCGTATTGAGAACTTAGAGGAGTCTAGGGCCATACCACCCTGAACGCGCCCGATCTCGTCTGATCTCGGAAGCTAAGCAGGGTCGGGCCTGGTTAGTACTCGGATGGGAGAACTTAGAGGAAATGGCAACATTCAGAGTAACCGTGAAGTGTGCTCCCCTCCCCACTGTCCCTGTGCTTATTCTTCAGGTCAGCCTCTTTTCTTAGAAGCAGTACAGCCAGGGGGAGGAGGAATGTGTCTCGGATTTAAGCTTTGAAGAGGACAAGTTCGATCCGCCAGAAGTGGACTAGCATTTTGAATCTCCCGGGACGCCAGGTCTTCTGCTTCCTGGGGAAACTGCTCCACACCCCGACCCTACACCTCAGAGCGGCTGGAGTCTGGGTCCTTGCAGACTCCAGCAGCCCAAATCCTTCCCTGTAGCTCGGCGGGAGGTAGTGGTGGCCTTTGCAGGGGAAGGGAGGCTTGGCCTGGGGATTCTGGGGAAGAGGCTTGAACCAGGGGCTTCGGAGCCCAGCCGCACCCCAGCTGTGCCAAGCTCACAAAGGTGGTAAATAAAGGGTGGGACGCAGGCGGGGGAGGGGCGCGCAGTTGCTAACAATGGGGGCGTCACCGGGCTCCCTGAACATTTCGGTTTCTCTGGCGAGACCGAGCGCCCCACTGGCTTGGGTCTCTGCTCCGCAGAGTATCATGTCCAGGCTTTGCCTCTCCCTTTTTTTTATTTTTACCTGGCAACCGTCGTGGTTGTTGGGCCAGGCAGCTCCGCTTCCCGCGTGGGCCCGTCGGACCTCCGGCCCTCGGAGATCCCCGGAACCCCCGGAACCCCCGGAACCCTGGTCTTCGCACTCTTCTGAACTCCTGCATGAATCGCTCCAGGCACTTACCCACCCCGCAGAGGCGGGGGGGGGCTTTAATAACTTGAGGTCCTCTGCTCCAGCCCAGATATCGGCCCCGCCTAAGCAGTTGACTGAGACTTTGGTTCCATTCCTGGACACGGATTCAAATGGTGAGCTGCCCCCAGAGACAGATCAGTATCTGAATGACAAGCCAACCCTGCACGAAAGGCTCTTACAAGTGGTTCCAGCGTTGGGTGATGAGAATCAGGCCATAGTTCTACCTCCTCCACTCAAAAGTAAGATGAAAACTGGAGATGAGCCAGAAGATCACCAGTCATTGGAAATACTTGCTCCACCTCTGGACAGTCAGGGTTTAAACCAAAGAAAGTTTTTTGTTTCATCCCCAAACCTGGACAAAGATCTAGTTCAGCATCGAAGGCTTGCCAAAGTTGTTATTGGAACTCCAAACCAATTTGCAAATAAAGAGCTCCTAGAACAACTGCAGGACGATTATTCAGATTCTGGTATGGATATCATATACCCTGAGGAAAACCGACCAATGGATTTCCCAGGGGGACCAGATCAACCCCCAGAGCTCCCTGAGGAGCTTGAAATTTCTTCACTCCTGCAGGAGACCCCTGCAGGACCTCTCCAGTCCACTGTAGAGGAACCTGAACCTTTTGTGCCTGGAGTGGAGGCCCAGGCCAAGCATCCAGAGTCCCCTGAAGAGACAGAAACACCTCCACTTCTTCAGGACGCTCTATCTCAGCCTCCAGAGATCCTTAAGGAAGCTGGAAATTCTGTAAGCCCACAGGAGGCCCCAGCTGAACCTTCAAGTACCCCTGAAGTCCAACAGGAAGCCTCAGCTCAACCTACAGAGGCACCTGAGGAAGTAGAACCTTGGACCCCTCAGGAGGCCCCAGCTCAGCCACCAGAGGAGAAGGTACCACCTCAGGAGGTAAATGTGCCATCTCTGAGTCAGAATGAAGCTCAGCGGCCAAAATTACACAATGTCACTGTTAAACCTGTAGATTTGGCACTTACTGTAACTGTGACTCAGCCTCCACAGCACCCCAAGAAGGCTGAGCCTGCAATCCTGCAAGAACAACCAGCTCAGCCACCAGAGCTGTCTTTGGGGGAGGTGGAACCTATTCCAACCCAGCAGGAGCACCCAGCTCAACCTCTAGAGCATCATGAGGTGAAAGTTGCACCTCCAGGTCACCATCAGGTTCAACAGTTAAACCTGCCCAATATCACTGTTAAACCTGCAGGCGTGCAGGTTACTGTAACACCAGAACCCACTACAGAGGTGGGACCTTTGCCAGTTCAACGTGAGTCTGTCACTCAGCCCTCTGTGCCCCTTAATGTGGAACCTTTTGCAACCCAGCATGAAGCCCCAACTCTGCCTCCACAGTCCCCTGAGGAGAATGAACATTTGCCATTTCAACAGGAGACTCCAACTGAGTCCCCAGAATCTCCCACACAGGAGAAACCTCCAACACAGCAGGAGACCCCTGTTCAGACCGCTGGAGAGGTTAAACCTTCCACAACCCAGCAGGACACCCTGGCTCAGGATTCACAGGCTCCTGAGGAGGGTGAATCACCTTCAACCCAGGAGGAGGCCCTGGCTCAACTTCCAGGGACTCAGGAAGAGAAGGAACCTTCTCCACCCCAGCAGGAGGCCCCTGCTGAGCTTCCACAAATCCCTGAGGAGGGTGAACCTTCCTCAATACAGGAGGAGAGCCAGGATCATCATGCACAGACTCCTGAGAAAGCTAAACCTTCTTCAACCCAGCAGGAGGCCCCAACCCAGTATCCACAGGCCTCTGAGGAGGGAGAACCATCTCCAGCTCAGGAAGAGGCTCCCACTCAATTTCCACAAATTCATGTGAAGAGTGGGTTTCCAGAACAACATCCAGCCCCTGCTGAAAATGTTGAACCTTATCCAGATCAGCAGGGAGTACCAACACAGACTGGAGATCTTCCTGAAGAAACTGAACTTTCTCCAAGCCAGCAGTGGAGCTCATCTCTGCCTCAGATGCCTGTCGTAGGTGTAGAACCTTCTCCAGTCCAGCCTGAGCACCAGGCTCAGCCTCCAGAGTCCTCTACAGATATTGTAGCTCAGCCTCCAGTACATCATGAGGTGACATCCTCACGTCTAGGTCCTGGTGAAGCTCAGCATCCAATGTTGCCCAATATCACAGCAAAACCTGTAGATCTGGAGGTTTTCATAACTCCAGTGCCCACTAAGTTTGAACATGCTCCAGGGCAGCAGGAGGCCTCTGCTCAAGCTCCAGTTCCCCCTGAGCAGGTTGAATTTTCTCCAGCCCAGTCCGAGCTTCTTTTCGAGTCTCCAGAGACCCTTGAAGATGAATTTCCTCCAGGCCAACAAGAACTCATAGTAAAGACTCCAGACCCTCCTAAGGAGATGGAACCTACTTCAGCCCAACAGGAGGCCCCAGCTGAGCCATCAGAGCCCCATAAGGAGATTGAACCATCTTCAAATGAGTACACAGTCTCAGCTCATTCTCCAGGGCCCACTGAAGACGTCAAGCCTCCAACCCAACCAGAGGTTCCAGCTCAGCCTCCTGTTCCCCAGCAGGTCCCAGCTATATCTCCTGAGCCCCGACAGGAGGTAGAGCCTTCTGCCACACAACAGGAATCCCCAGCCCAGTCTTTAGAACTTGCTGACAAAGTGGAACCTCTTCCAGTCTCTCAAAAGACCCCTTCTCAGCTTCTACAGTTTCCTGAGAAGGTGGAATCCTCTCCAGTCCTGCAAGAAGCTCCATCTCTACCTCTAGAGCCCCTTAAGGAGGTAGAACTTTCTCCAGCCCAACAGGTGGCACAGACTCAGCCTTCAGAGCTCCCTGAGAAGCTAGAGTCATTTCCAATTCTGCAGCAGGCTTCAACTCAGTCTCCAGAGCCCCATCAAGAGTCAGAACCTTCTCCAGCTCAGCCTCCAGAGCCATCTAAGGAGGTTGAACCACAACTTCCAGTCCATAACGAGATGACAGTTCCACCTCAAGGACAAGATCAAGCTCAGCGTTCA
>NW_027326586.1:0-18024 GCF_048164855.1 Canis lupus baileyi
GGGGTGAGCCTGTCATCTCCCATGGGCATCAGCGTGTCTGTCAGGAGTATGGAGAGTGGTGCTGAATACAGCTGATTGGGTGGAGGTTAGTTATGAGAGCTTCTGCTGTTTGTGTGGACACACTGGCTAGTCTCTGAGGTAGACTCACATGGCCTCTATTAAAGAGTTCACACCAGTTTTTGAATAGTTCTTACCTGGAGAGGTGAAGGTACCTAGTATCCAGCCTTGATCAGCCTGTTGTTGGGGATATTTCTGCAGTATAAGCCAGACAACAGGCGAAGATAATGAATGAAGTTTGATTTGAGCTTTTTAGTCTTCTTGTTGGGATTCCTTAAGAGTTCTAGGATAGATTTCTTGGATTAATCAAGGGGTACTTCCTGAAGGTTGCATGTCCGCAGGTCTTACTTGTTCTGACCATGAAGAATGACATGTGAATGTGACCTGTCCCAGGACAAGGCTGAGATATGGACCTACCCCTGGAAAGAATTTCTTTGTGCCACTGAGCTTTTCTGTTAGAAAATATTTTACTGGGACACCTGGGTGACTCAGTGGTTAAGCGCCTGCCTTCAGCTCAGGGTGTGGACCTGGAGTTCTGGGATGGCGTCCCACATCAGGCTCCCTCCATGGAACCTGCTTCTCACTCTACCTAAGTCTCTGCCCCCTCCCCCCTCTCTGTGTCTTTCATGAATAAATAAATAAAGTCTTTAAAAAAAAGAAAATGTTTTACTTTGTCCTGTGATTAGAGCAGTAGTTTTCCTCATCAGTGGCGTCTTAGAAGTGGTAGGGTTTTCTAAGAGGTTTCATAAAAGCTGTAGTGAAATAACTTTTAATAGAAAACATATTTATAATCTTTATGCTCTTTTGGCTTACTTGTACTTTTGATACTTAGGTAGGATTTACTGCCCTTAAAATGCAGAGGTCCTTGGGGCACTAACTTTTTAGTTAAAGTAACTTGTTTACAGTCATATGAGTTATAGAGTTGGGAGCTCAGCCTCCTGACTCCTAATCCGGTGCTCTTCCTGCTACAGAATGTGTAGAGATGTATAAATTGGATGTCTGCGTACCTCTAGACCCTGCCACTGTCCCCAGGTGGCCTTCTCATGCCCTGTCCTCCCTCTTCAGCCCTGCTTTGGGGGAGCTGAGGGCTCTAGGCTTGACCTTTCAGGCATGGCCTTACCAATGAGGAGGGGTCCCTCTGTCTCTTTTGGTGCCCAGACTATCTATAAACTACCTTGTGGTGGTCTAGCTTTCCTTCTCTGTCTGCTTGGAGCTGGAGGGGTCCTCCAAAAACATCTCGTATAGTGCTTTCATTTTCTTTTTTTTTTTTTTTTTTAATTTTTATTTATTTATGATAGTCACAGAGAGAGAGAGGCAGAGACACAGGCAGAGGGAGAAGCAGGCTCCATGCACCGGGAGCCTGATGTGGGATTCGATCCTGGGTCTCCAGGATCGCGCCCTGGGCCAAAGGCAGGCGCCAAACCGCTGTGCCACCCAGGGATCCCAGTATAGTGCTTTCATTTTCTAATGGAGAGTGGCACCAGACTGGACCAAGGGCCTGCAGTAGAGGCCAGCCAGGAAGCCATTTGTCCTGCTCATTGCCTGCCAAGGCTTCAGGGCCTAGGTGTCATTCACTCTTGAACTCTTTTTTTGTTCACAGGCAGTTTCATCTGGTGATGAGAAAGAAGGGTTGAAACATCCTGGGCTGATGTTGAAATATTCCACATATAAGAACTTGGCCCAGCTGGCAGCCCAGCGAGAAGACCTGGAGACAGCTATGGAATTCTACTTGGAGGTGCAATTTTTGCAATGCTTAGCTTGGGTTTTTGAAAGCTTTTGGTGGAGGGGTGAGATTGTGGTCTTGTTGGCTTAAAAAAAAAAAAGAAAGAATTTGTAGTGGCGCATCACCAAGCTGTGGTTCCTGAGACCCTTATCAGCTGACAATAGTGAGTTCAAAGAGAGCAGGGGCCTGCATGTGCCTTGGTCTTTTGCTACTCAGGGCATGTGTGGCCATGGTGAGTTGCTTACTCGCTCCTGGTCCAGGTCTACACCAGTATAGTGGGCATAGTAAGAAAGAGGGTGGTTGTGAAAAATGAATGAATTGGTACGTATACAACTACTGAGAACACAGCCTGACCCTGGCCCTGTACCTGCTCATAACAGTATTGCCATGATCTCTGTGCTACCCACACTGTCTCTCTGGGCACCTCTGAGATGCCAGACACCACACAAACTGCTTTCCACACATGCACTAACCATATGTCATCTTGCAGGAAAGGTGTCTTTATATTCATTTTAGAGATGAGGGGACTGAGGCTCAGGATCTCACTGCCAGTCAGTGTAGGAGCAGGGATGTGAACTGAGGTCTGTCTCCAGATCCCATAATCTTTCTAGAATCCCACAATTTAAAATTAAATAAAAAAATTTAAATACCACAAAAATATTCCACAAATCCCATTTTCTTTTAATGGTACTTTCACTTCCTTTATCTATCAAATATGTAAGGAATACAGATGTTCAGAATAATAAATTCTGTCAAAAAGATGTTCTGAATTTGATAAATTGGTTCATGTAACTTATGTTTGCCATTTTTCTGGGTGGTTTGAGTGGCTGGGTTGATGCTTTGCCCTTTTACCATGGATGCTGGCTCAGCAAGAGAGCCAGCTGACTGAGCTCGTGTGTCCTCTGTGCTGCTTCCAGGCAGTCATGCTGGACTCCACAGATGTCAACCTCTGGTACAAAATTGGACATGTCGCCCTGAGGCTCATCCGGGTCCCCCTGGCTCGCCATGCTTTTGAGGAAGGCCTGAGGTGCAATCCTGACCACTGGCCCTGCTTGGACAACCTCATCACTGTCCTGTACACCCTCAGCGATTACACAAGTGAGTCAGGTTTGATGACTCTCTCCCATGTGCTGTGTTTTTGGGGACAGAGAAGGGAGGGCATCTTGGGTAAGTTGAAGACCAGGTTAACACTGAAGGGCTTTCTGCCCAATTGTTGGGAAGGGAGATGACTTTGCATTTCTGCTTTATTGCATGGGTCTTTCTCACTCAATTGAGATTTCTTGACTGCATTATAGTGATAGGTAGCATGTTCTCTGAGTGGTTTTTCCCTTTGCTTATCTCATTTTCTCCCTGCACTGTCCCATTCTGTGCCAGCCTATTTCTATAACTCGCTGACAGATGACCTAACAGCTTCAGATTGACTCCTGGTGTTGGGAACCTCACTACCTCTTTTTTTTTTTTTTTTTTTAAGGATTTTATTTATTTATGAGAGGCACAGAGAGAGAGAGGCAGAGACATAGGCAGAGGGAGAAGCAGGCTCCCCACAAGGAGCCCGATGTGGGACTTGATCCTGGATCCCGGGATCATGCCCTGAGCCAAAAGCAGACACTCAATCGCTGAGCCACCCAAGCGTCCCTGGAAACCTCACTACCTCTTAAGGCAGTCCGTTCCTTTGTAGAGCAGCAGGGCTACTTCTGCTAGATGGAGCCCTGTCTGCCCTCCAGTTGCTTAAGCTCCAGCCTTGCGGTCTGCTCTGCAGAGAACACTTGTTCCTTGCATGGGCTTGTCCTGAGGCAGGCACTGATGAGGTGTTCTAGGAGTCAGCCTCTTCTGGGTGTCCTCTGAGGCTAGGGTAGAAGGAGGCTTTTCAGGAGTACTTGGAGCAGTGCTGAGCGCAGTGGGAGCCCAGGGCTCTGTGAGCTGACTCTATGCTGCAGGCTGGTCTGGTGTGTGAAGGTGCTCTATACCTGCTTGGGCCGCATTACTCTTTTTAGGACAGACATACCAGTGAGCACTTGATATTGCTTTCAAGGTTTAGGCCTGGAAGACTGGCGAAGACGTTTTCCTTCCCTTTTTTATTATTTATTTGTTTGTTTAAAGATTTTATTTACTTATTCATGAGAGAGACAGAGAGAGGCAGAGACACAGGCAAAGGGAGGAGAAACAGGCTCCATGCAGGGAGTCTGATGTGGGACTTGATCCTGGGACTCCAGGATCATGCCCTGGGCTGAAGGCAGATGCTCAGCCGCTGAGCACCCAGGAGTCCCTCCTTCCCTTTTATAAAGACAAATAGTGTGAAGCATTTTGAGAGACACTATGCCCTGCTCACCCTTCCCCACCTCCAGTTCTCCACAACTACTTTTTAAATCTCATTAACTGAGGTAACACACATACACACACACACACACACACACAGAGTAAAGTGCACAATATTTATATGTGAAATGTGTGAAGTTGCAGAACATTTCTAGAGCCCCAGAAGGCACTCTGCTTTGGGTCCCATTCTGGTTATTACCACCCTGGAGGTGACCTTGATTTCTCCCTTTTGTCACCAGAGATGAGCTCTGCTTCTTGTTGAGGCTCCTCTAGGTGGTATCAGTTGGCGATGTATACTCTTCTCAGCCTGGCTCCCTCAGCTGTGGTTTTCCTGTCCATGAACGCACCCAGGCAATCCCTGGGATCTCTTTATTCTGTGTTGTCTGTTATGTGTGTCTACACAATTTGACCATTCTGTGCTTGCAGATTGGGTCATTTCCAGAGTTGAGTTCTTGCATAACACTGCTGTGAATGTTCTGGTGTACATCCTCCACTGGACATAGCACTTGTTCTGGAGTGCTTACCCTGGTTTTCACACTCACCAGTAGAAATGTGATAGTGCTTGTGAGGTGCCCTTTGGACTCCCACAGCTTTTCCTCCCGAGTGGTGTTTAGACTCCTCTTGGGGAGCTTTTCCGACAGCTTGGGTGTCACTTGAGGTGGAGAGTCTTTTGTCCTGCCTTCCTTTCCCCAGCTACCTGGTTTAGTTCTTTGCACCCCTCTCCCATGATAGAAGTTGTACTTGGTAAACTTAAGTCCTTGGGGGAAAACAGGCCTGAGGGACTGAACGCTGCTCTGTCTGGAGAACCCTGACTCACTCTTCTTTCTTTCTCTTTCTTTCTTTCTTTCTTTCTTTCTTTCTTTCTTTCTTTCTTTCTTTCTTTCTTTTCTTTCTTTTCTTTCTTTTCTTTCTTTTCTTTCTTTTCTTTCTTTTCTTTCTTTTCTTTCTTTTCTTTCTTTTCTTTCTTTTCTTTCTTTTCTTTCTTTCTTTCTTTCTTTCTTTCTTTCTTTCTTTCTTTCTTTCTTTCTTTCTTTCTTCTTCTTCTTCTTTTCTTTCTTTCTTTCTTTCTTTCTTTCTTTCTTTCTTTCTTTCTTTCTTTTATTTATATTTTTAAATTTATTAGAGAGAGAGAGAATGACATAAGCAGAGAGAGCAGGCTCCCTAGTGAGCAGAGAGCCAAACATGGGGCTTGATCCCAGGACCCTGGGATTATCTCCTGAGCCAAAGGCAGACATTTAACTGACTGACTGAGTCACCCAGGTGTCCCGTGGCACACATTTATTGATTTCAGTACGTGTGTGTGTGTGTGTGTGTGTATGTTTAACTAGACTCACACCCAGTGTGGAGCCCAACTTGAGGCTTGAACTCACAACTGAGATCAAGACCTGAGCCAAAATCAAGAATCAGACACTTAATGACAGCCACATAGGCACCCCAGACCTGACACTCATTTATACTCCAAAGTAGGGATGCCTAGGTGGCTCAGTGGTTGAGGGTCTGCCTTCGGCTCAGGGTGTGATCCCGGAGTTCTGGGATCCAGTCCCACATTTGGCCCCACGAGGAGCCTGCTTCGCCCTCTGCCCATGTCTCTACCTTTCTCTCTGTGTTTCTCATGAATGAATAAATTAAATCTTAAAAAAACAAAACAAGACTCCAAAGTAAAAGCAGCATGCTAAATTGACTCCCAGTGGCATTTATCCACTTGAGATGAGTAGGCAGGGTGCTTGGGACTTCTGAGGCCTTCCTTCCTTCTGTTGGAGTGCTGGTATAGTACAGCTAATGTGGTGAGCTTTACTGCAGCCAAAACACTTGCTGAGAGCCAGCATCATCAAATGCTCAAGGCCTCCTGGTTTTTTCTCTGGGTGTTTCTGATGGCCACTCTCATGTCCCACTGTGGTACCAGAGAAACTGTGTTCTTGTTTGTGTGGAGCAGGAACTCTGGGCCATCTGTGCAGATGTTCAGTCAGCAGCTTGCTGGGCTGTGCTGGGAGCACCCAGTCCCCTCCTGTTCACAGGTTGAATAGCCTTCGTGTGCCTTGCGGGGGGGCAGTGTTGGTACCTGTGGAGCTTTGGGACCAGGCTCTGCTCTCTCCTTCCATGGTACTTTAGGACACCATTTCTTTTTGTCTCTCAAGGCCTCCATGCCTACATCTCTACTTTTCCTTCCTCCTCACCCCTGGCTCCTTTGGTTATTCTTTTTTCTTTTTAAGATTTTTTTTTAAAGATTTTATTCATTTATTCATGATAGACATAGAAAGAGAGAGAGAGAGAGAGGCACAGGTAGAGGGAGAAGCAGGATCTCTGCAGGGAGCCCGATGCGAGACTTGATCCGGGGACCCCAGGATCACACCCCAAGCCAAAGGCAGACGTCCAACCACTGGGCCACCCAGATTCCCTGTCTGGTTATTCTTGATAAAAGTAGCTGCAGTCTATCTACACTCAGACTGCGAAGCTGAGCAGGACACACTAGTGTTCCCAGTGCCCAGTCAGAGCAGAGCTGATGCTTGGCTCTACTGTATTGTTTCCCTGTGTGCTTATCGGTTAGTCCTGGTGGCACCGGGCCTGCTGGGGACTTATAGCAGTCATGTCTATCAGAAGCTGTTCCCATTTATAAATGCCAAAGGCTTTCCTAATTCACATTGCAGCTCTGCTTCGTGACTCCTTGCTATCCCATTTTTTTTTCTGTGTTGCTTTGCCTATTACTGTCTACACTCCTAGAATTCCTGGAGAAGGCATAGGTTTTCCAGATCATTGATTTGAAAAGGCTCGTTGACGTAAATGTCTTTAATTTTAGGCAATAATTTTTTTCTGGTAAGAACAGTTTACGAAAAAGAGAAAGAGAAGGAGGAAAATTAGAAAATGCAAATAAGCAAAAGGAGCAGAAACCGGTTTTATGTGTACAAATGGAGTAACACTATGTGGCCTATTTGGTTTCTTGTCTTTTCCCTATGCCATCTTGTGGCCTTCTTTTTGGTCAGTGAGCACACCTCTGAACCATTTATACAGTGGCTCCTCAGCAACCCAGTGTGTGGACTGGGAAGCTTTCCTTGACCTGGCTCCCTTGGTGGGACACTGAGTGCTTTTCTGATTTTTTGAAGGCTCTTTTCCAGTTAGCTAATAGCTAATCACTGTGAGCCTGAAGATTTTTGCAGCAATTCCTAGAAGTGGGTTGTTGGGCCAAGAGTCTGTCTGTGCGTAATACCTATGGCTCTCCACAAAGGTCATACAGTCTGTCCTCGCCCAGCAGCATTTGGGTTTGCTTCATCTGCTGTGGGTAGTACTATTTGCAGGATCTTTCCTGATCGAATCAAGTAAAGTGGTATCTTGTTATTGTTTGCCATCATATCTTTGATTTCATAGTAGGGATGTTTTCTTGGTGTTACCCGGTAAGGCCAGAGGTTTGGGGTGCACACTCAGAAATCATATTGTTTCTTTCCTTGCCAGCATGTCTGTATTTCATCTGCAAAGCTTTAGAGAAGGACTGCCGGTACAGCAAAGGATTGGTTCTCAAGGAAAAGATCTTTGAAGAACAGCCTTGTCTCCGGAAGGACTCCCTCCGAATGTTTCTTAAATGGTGGGTCCTACTTCCTGTGCTGGTTCTGCATTGCCTCTCTCCCACAGCAGTGTGTGCTTGGTGGATATCAGGAGGCATGTGCACCTCCTTCCCTCAGGTCCTGATCTTCTGGCAGTTGGGCCCCAGTACTTCATCCCCCACTGTACCCCTCACCTGGTTTTGCCTATTACTCACCTGTGTGCCTCATCATGGTGGTGCCTCCTTGGCTCTCTGCTGCCCACCTTTCCCACTGCCCTGACAGTTCTTGGCATTTACCAGCTCTCCTCTGGGTGTTTGTGGTAGCCTACTGTCTACCTTGTCTCCTCACCACCCACCATTTCCCTTTTCAGGGCTTTGCTCCCATGCTTCCCAAGTTCAGTGTCCCAGATATGACCTTGACACCCCTGCCTTGCCTCTAGGACAAAGCTTATGTTCAAAGCGTCACCTAGAAGATCCTTTATAATCTGTACCCCTTAGTTCTTCTCCTTGCTCCTATGTCTCCCTCCCCCAGGAGAAGACTGCTCTAGGTCCTTGACAAATTCCAGACTTGGCCTCATTGTGTACTGTCCTATCCCTGTGCCCTGAAAGGCTATCTTCCCACCTCTCTACCTCTTGTGCCATTGCTCCTTCTTCATATTCCAGCTCCCAGGTCACCTCTGGGCAGCTTTCCAAACTCTGACTGTCTCCCTCCCTCCACCTTCCAAATGAACCAACTCTTCTATCCCCTGGCCCTTGGCCCCTGGAACTCAGCTGGTGAGGAGTTAATGGTTATTTATCTTCATGTCTATCCCTCATAAGACTGTATTTCTTGTTCAGATCTGTCCTGATGGTACTATCTTAAGAGAGAAAGATTAGATGGAAAAATAAATCTATAAGCTTGTGGCTTTGTGGTAGACCCTGCTCAGAGGCATCAGCACAGCCTGGGGAAGGAGGGCAGGTATTGCTGGGCCACCTCAGGTGGATGTGTTTCTGTGTGAGGGCGCCTGAGGCCTCAAAGCCCCTATCCTTTCTGTAGTTTGGCTACAGCAGGGACTTTGGTGAGCCTAGGTAGTCTGATGACTTTTTGGGCTGGGCAGGATGCGGAAGTTATATTTTTTAAAAGTTCTCTGTAAATAATTGAGAGCAAGGTTTTATTTTTCTGCGGCTTTCTGACATTACTGTGATCTTGTTAATACACATGAAAAACGTTTGCTCAGTTTTGAATTGTAGAGGGAACAAAGGATATTAGTCACTTCTATTGTATATGGGTATTAAGAATGCTAATTACTGCCCTTAGAGGCCAGACTCAAGGGGTTATTTTATTTGTAGGAAGAATTAATACAGATTAAAGGGTATTAGCTTAACTGCATCCCTGTCTGTAAAATTTCAGCCTTGGTCCTAGTTTGTAACAATGTAATTTCTCTTTGTCCTACACGCTTTTAGTGACATGTCAATCCACGATGTGTCGGTGAGTGCAGCTGAGACCCAGGCTATTGTAGAGGAGGCCCTGGGGCTGCGGAAGAAGAGGCAAGCGCTGACTGTGCGAGAGAAGGAGCCAGACCTCAAGCTGGTGCAGCCCATCCCCTTCTTCACGTAGGTTGTCTAGGTCTCTGGGGTTGCTGGGTCAGCCGGTAGGCCTTGCTAGGAGGGAGAGACCCTGAGGCCTGACCCTGGGCTGATGGTGTGAGTGGGAGCTGGATGCGTGTTGGACAGACACCTACGGGTGTGCACTTGTTGACTGCCAAGAAGCAGGCCAGGTGTCTCCCAAGTACACCCAGTCGAAGTCTCTCTTTGCTCTTGGTATTCTTGATGCCAGCCACCTGCCACATCCCTCCAAGCCCCCTCTCAGTCTGCCCTTCCCAGTGAGGGAAAGGAAACTAATATTTGCTGAGCGCTGGACAGGAAACTGGGTTCAGAGCAGTCAGCTGGGTCAGGAGCCCTGGGCTCCCTAGATGAGACGTTTGTGAGTTTGGGAAGGGCCCTGAGTGCCTCCTTGTTACAGGGAAGGAGGGGAAAGCCTGAGAACACTGGAGAGGGCTGGAGAGGATCCTGGTTATATGACTAGAGAAGCCATCAAGGCTGTCCTCATGCAGGGTGAAGGCCAAATGGAAGCATGAGGGAGATGGGCTCAGCTGGAGGAAGCATTGCTTGGGAGTGAAGTCTGGGATTGATTGGGTTACTAGAGGAAGAGTGCAGAGAATCTCTCTCTCTGAGACGGAAAAGGTGGGGCTTTTAAAATAACCATAGTCTATCGTAGGGCTCAGCACACTTCTCTTGCAAAGGACCAGATGGTAAAAGCTTTAGGCTTTGTGGGCCAGGAACCATCTCAGTTGTGTATTCTCCTCAGTTGTATATTCTCCTCAGGGTGTGTGTGTGTGTGTGTGTGTAACAACCCTTTAGCTGGCTCTTAGATTATGGGCTGTACAAAACAGACTGTTGGTCATGGTTTGCCACCCTTGGTCTATTCTGTGCCCACTAAAAAAGGTATGAATAAATGAAATTGGGTACTTAAGGCATTAGACATAACCCAGCTGTGAGCAAATTCTTCCTTGTGTGCATGTAGCCCTTACTGAAGACAGGGAAAGAATAAGTAAGAGATCATCCTTTCCAGTCCCAGGAGCCTCCATTTGGTTAGATTCTGGATTTTAGAGCACCTTCATTTCCATTCAGTCTGCAGTACTTACTGGATGCTGGCTCTATGCCAGGCATTGTGCCCTGTGCTGGGGATTCAGCATGGTGGGCCCGGTTCTTCTCTGCGGTGATCTGAGGGGTAGTCAGTCACCCAGGAAAAAAGGCACATGCTCCAAACAGATGAGCCCTTTGATGAGAGGAGCACAGCACCTTGGGGGAGCTCATAATGGGGTTTGCATTGCTTTAGGGGTCAGGGAAGGCTTAGGTGGTGGAGCTAGAGTCTGACAGAGGAGTGGCATTGACCAGAGAGGCTGGGATGTGGGTGAGGGCCTTTTTTTTGGTCAGAGAGAAGCTTATGCAAAGGTCCTGTGGTATGCAGGAGTATGATTTTGTTTGGCAGAACTGAAAGAAAGCTAGCATGGTGGGAGTGTAGGGGTGGGGGGTGGGGATGTGAGATGAGGCTGGGTCAGTTGACTGGGTCAGGCCATGCAGCACCATGTAGCTGAGGGTGTAGTTTTTAGCCTGAGAGCTTGGGAAGCCATTGAGAGAGGGGTGGATGGATCTATCACGCCACACCGTATCATACCATAGCACAACCTATAACATGAGATAAAACATGAAACGAGAGACATTCTACAACATAACACACTACACCACAATAAAATGCACATGTGACACAACATATCATGGCATATGACATAGCATATGATAAAACACTCAGTGGTCTTGGTGTGTAGGGACTCACTGATATGACCCCATTATCACTGAGATGTTGCTCCCAAGAGGCTCTGCCTAAGGGCCCATTCAGCCCCTTTATTATTTTTATTTTTTTTAATTTTTAAGTATTTTATTTATTTGTTTAACAGAGAGAGAGAACACACAAGCAGGGGGTGCAGGAGAAGGAGAAACAGGCTCCTCGCTGAGCAGGGTGCCCAAGGCAGAGCTCCATCCCAGGACATTGGGATTGTGACCTGAGCCAAAGGCAGATGCTTCACTGACTGAGCCACCCAGGGACCCTTTAGACCATTCAGCTCCTTTAGCCCACATCCCAGCCCGGCCCTCTCCCCTACCTCACCTGCCAAAAAGGAGGATTAGTTGGCCTCAGAGAGATGCTGTAGGTGATTTAAAAATTGGGCTTTGTAGGGAAGGAGCTTTTTTTTTTTAATTTTATTTATTTATTCTTGAGAGACACACACACAGAGAGAGAGGCAGAGACACAGGCAGAGGGAGAAGCAGGCTCCATGCAGGAGACCGATGTGGGACTCGTTCCCTGGTCTTCAGGATCACTCCCCGGGGCTGAAGCTGGCACTAAACCACTGAGCCACCGGGGCTGCCCTGGGAAGGAGCTTTTGAAGTGAGTCAGTGGTTCTCATGCCTTCCTGATGGAGTCTGAATGTGCCTGACACTGGGGTGGCCGGGTGAGGGGAGGAGGATGCTGGGTCTAGCTGCCACTTGGTCTGCTCCACCTCAGTGGTGTTAGACTGCGGAGTTTGTCTCCAACAATGATGCCAAAATCATGAGCTCTCCCGCCTGCTATCATGGAGATGGCAGCCGCGGGCTCGGTCTACTGCCTCTCCACAGGCCTGCTGGCCCTATGGTTGGAGCGCCCAATGCTGGGTGCAGACCAGGGGTAATTACCCTCTCCTTGCAGCTGGAAGTGCCTTGGAGAGAGTTTGCTGGCCATGTACAACCACCTCACCACCTGTGAGCCCTTGCGGCCCAGCCTTGGCAAGAGAATTGACCTCTCTGACTACCAGGACCCCAGCCAGCCTCTGGTGTCTTCTGTGGTGGTGGCACCTGTCAGCGTGATCCAGCCAAGCCCCGTCACTGCCAACCCGGCTGTGGCAGTTGCAGAACCTGTGCTCTCCTTTGCCCCTGTGGCTGCAGCCAGTTTCCCTCTGCACAGTCCCAGCCTGCTGGAGACTGGTGTCCCTGCAGGTGAGGATGCCTCCTGGGGTCAGCTTTTGGGGAGGCCCCATTTGCTGGACTGGGGTGAGTTTTGGGGTCCCTGGCCTCTCCAGAGGGATGGGTCTCTCTGATGCTTTTAGCCCGAGGTTAAGTGGGAGCACCTCAGCCCTGCAGGTGGGGAGGCCCAGCCAACTCATAGGCTGTGGCTGGTCAGGGGCCCCCTCAGCGGTGAGGCACCCCGAGGGAAGGGGTCAAGGGAAGGGGTCGGAGCTCAGGAATGCAGCTTCTTGGGATTGCTAAAGTCCTGGGTGGTCAGTCCTGGTTTAAGGGTTGCTCTTCTCGCTTGTGACACATGGGGCAGCGGGGCCCTCTGCTGGTTCTGCTCTGCTGTGGGCCATGTGCCATAGCCCCAGGCCCTGCTGTGAATGGACAAGGAGTTTTTTGACCTTAAAAAGTCAGCAAAGTTACCACTGTATGTGGTAGTATATTTTTTAATGGTTTTACTGATTTTTATTTTCAATGAAGTTGTAAAAAGATTTCAGACAGGGCAGCCCGGGTGGCTCAGCGGTTTAGCTCCACCTTCAGCCCAGGGCGTGATCCTGGAGACCAGGGATCGAGTCCCACATCAGGCTCCCTGCATGGAGCCTGCTTCTCCCTCTGTGTCTCTGCCTCTCTCTGTCTCCTGTGTTTCTCATGAATAAATAAATAAAATCTTAAAAAAAAAAGATTTCAGACAAAAGTTCCCAAGCCTTTTCTTGATTTCTGTGTCCCAGAAAGAAAGAATATCTGGCAGTTAAACTTCTGAATGAACATGTATGTGGTGGTTCTAACTTTTTTTGCTTAATCATACATGCACTCCTTTGCTGTCTCTATACTTTCATGTCCCGTCATTGGGTACTCAGAAGGTCCTGTGTGGTGGGTAGAGTCCGTGTCGCCACCACATGCTCTGTCCTGTCCCAAGTACATGCACGGAGGTGCCAGGGGCTCTCCCAGCCAGCCAGTTGGAAGGGCGGGGGCCGGGAATGTTTGAGACCCTCCTGTGCTATAGCTGTGGAGCATAATCTTCAGATCGGGCTCGTGCATTTTGTGTTCGAACAAAGTGTGAGTTAAGTGTTTTGACTTTGAAATGAACTTAGGAGTTAAAAGATGGGAGGTTTCTTGAGTGTCAGAGATAAAGATAAAACACAGTGATAGAGTTAGAAAATTAGGGGCACTGATGTGCCTGTGTGGTGCATTTTCTTACCCCTGTCCCTTGTAAGATTTCAGTTTGTACTCTTTGTGAAGGTGATGTTTCTGGGGGAGATAAATCCAAGAAAGGAGTAAAGCGGAAGAAGATTGCGGAAGAGAGTGGAGAGACAGCGAAACGGCGGTCTGCCCGTGTCCGGAACACTAAGTGCAAGAAAGAAGAGAAGGTAGACTTCCAGGAGCTTCTGATGAAGTTCTTGCCGTCCAGGTACCGTGCACACTTTTTCTCACTTGTGACAACAAGCAAACCTCCAAACCTCCAGCCGATAACACTGATAAAGTTTCTCTTTCCATCAACTCCCACTCCTCTGGGCACCCCTTTTGTTTTCCTATAACATCTGTGCCAATAGCCAAAGCACAGATCTCACTGGATTGGGATCATGAGTTTTTCTCACTTATCTTCCCTCTGAACTTCCTGAAAGCAGGAACCATGACTTATACATCTTTCAGAGGACCAGATACTCCCTGGGCCCTCAGGAGATGGATGGATCACAGAGCTAGAGGCCACTCACTCATGTCTTCATGCACACACAGACACCCACTTGCTGTGAGGCCTAGGGCTGCTGCTGCTTGGTTGCAGACTCTGGGAAACCCCACAGAAGGGAGCACCCATTCTGTTTTCAGGAAGAGTGTACGTGCTTTGTTTCTCTAGGCTCAGTAGGATTCCCTTGAATTCTGAGAAGGAGGAAGACAGGCTTGTAAATCCTCCCTTGCTTTCACCACATCTTAGTGTTCTCAGAGAAGCCTTATGAGAGAAGGGTCCAGGTTGCTCCTAACTGGAAGGGGCCTGGGCCCTCATGCTCGTTACGTCAGTTTTTGCTAGCCCTCCTGCTTTTTGTCCTTGCTTCCTCAGCTCCCCAGAGGTCTAAGGCCCTCGATTCCTGAACTATCCTGGCCACCATTGTTTATGGAGCCCCAGTGCTTGGCTCCTCGCCTGCCTCCTCCCCTGCCCTTAGCTGAGTGGAGAGCGCAGTTCTGTTTCTGCTGCTTCATCATCTTGCTGCCATCTGACATTTGGTGGACACATTTCTTGTCTGCTGGGGCTTCCTCTCCTATCCCCTGTAGCTTTTTATCCCTTCACAGTTACTGGAGTGTAGTTTAGGAGGTAACCATGTGTGTTCAGTATGCGTCTTTAACTAGGAGTCTTTAGCTGGTGGTTTGGCCTGTGATTTATTTTTAGGGGTGACAACATTCATGTGCAGGAGAAGGAGTCAGAAGCTTCAGATGGATTATGAGTCCACTTTACAGCAAGATTCTGAATTTTCCTCATTTGTTGCCTTTCTTTCTGGGGTGAAAGTGAAGCACTAAGAAGTCAAGGTTGTTCTCTGTAAGTGGAGGATGTGGTTGGTTCTCCCTGATAAATTCCTCCTCTGGGTTAGTGCCAGGAGCAGGTCTCCCTTCAGGAGAGCTGCAGGATGGAGTGGTGCCATCCTGTTGATGATGCCAAGGGGTCTGAGTGACCCATTTCTCCATCTTCCCCTCAGTCCTGCTTAAAGGGTCATACCCTCTTTTTTTTTTTCCTAAGTTTTTTTTTTTAAATTAGAGAATGAGCGAGAGAGCACAAGTAGGGGGAGTGGCATAAGGAGAGAGAGAAGCAGACTCCTCTGAGCAGAGAGCCTGACATGGGGCTCAATCCCAGGACCTTGTGATCATGCCTAAGTCGAAGGCAGACACTTACTGAGCCACCCAGGCACCCATAAAATTTTTAAAAAATTAATCTCTACACCCCACTTAGGGCTTAAATTTACAGCCCTGAGATCAAGAGTTGCATGTTCTACCTACTGAGCCAGCCAGGCGCCCCTTTTGGCCTCTTTATGTGGAATGTCTTTTGCCTTCTTTAATTGTTGGTTTCCATGTCTGCTTCTTTGAACAGCCAGGCAGGAGCAATGTGAGAGCTTGCCCAGAGTAGCCACCCTGGGGGGCTGTGTGTAGTAAATGAAGCCATTGAAGAGTGCCCTGTTTTATGTGTTTATGCTGCAGGGCTTCTTGGTTGAGGGGAATCTACAGGATGGCCAAAATATGGTCCTTGAGAGGTGCTGAAAGAATGGTGCTCTCCAGACCCCAGGCTTTGTGGGGAGCCACGGAGCCATGGACGGCCCAAGCTCAGAAGGGCCTTCTGTGCCCCATACTCCCCTCACCCCCACTTTCTCCTTGCTTGCTGGGCTTTCCTCAGGTCTTAGAATGTACCTGGTGCTCTTCTGGCCTGTGCCTCTCCACCTGCCCCTGTGCTCCTTCTTTGCATGACCAGCCCCTTCTCCACCATTATCAGCATGGACATTATCCCCTCTGAGAGGCCTTCCTGACTCAGCTCTCTAAACTTGGTCTCCTGTGACCCTCTGTCTTAAGCACTCTGTGGTGCTTGGTCCTTATTTGGGCTCTTTGTTTTTTGTTTCTGTTTATTACCTTTCACTCTCATTTAGAAGGTAAGTTTACTGTGGGCAGGGTTTGCCACACTAACAGCTGAATTCCAGTGCCTGGCACATGCTCAGTAACCAACAATTCTGTTGGTGGAATGAATGAATGAGTGAGTGTCTAGACTAGATGCCAGCTTACAAAGGCATAGAAAGAGGCAGAGCCTCCTAGAGGCCTGGATTCTGGATTCTTCCCTCCATTCACTGATTGGCATCTGTCTTTTCATTTCTCTAATTGGGAGAATTCAAGTGCTTATGTCAGGATATGTTGGTGTGGCTTTTGTGATTTTGGTGTGTTCCACGCAGGCTAAGAAAGCTGGACCCGGAGGAGGACGATGATCCCTTTAATACCTATGAAGTCCAGTCAGAAGCCAAACTGCAAAGCTTCCCAAGCATTGGGCCTCACCGACTGTCATACGACTCAGCTACATTCATGGAATCTGGTAGGAATTGAGCAACTTGATCATTCACTGTTGAGAATTCTTCCTCCCATTTTTTTTCCCCTAAAGATTTTATTTATTCATGAGAGACACACACAGAGAGAGGCAGAAACACAGGCAGAGGGAGAAGCAGGCTCCATGCAGGAAGCCCGATGTGGGACTTGATCCTGGGATCCCAGGATCACTCCCTGAGTCAAAGGCAGATGCTCAACCACTGAGCCACCAGGCATCCCTCTTCCTCCCATTATCCTATAGCCTCCTTAGGTTTTGTTCTGGGGTGATATTTAAAGCATTATCAGGGGTTTGCCTGAAGTTATCTTGGGCCTGAGCTCTGTGGTCAGCTGGGAGGTCTGCTGAAATGTCTAGGCTCGTACTTGACTGGGCTCCCTGAAGGACGTGTGCTTCAGGCTGAAGCCAGGGGCATGGCTTTGCAAGTCAAATGCTCATGACACAGCTGTTGAGTGTGCATCGTGAGGCAGCGCATGCAGGTTGGTCCTTCACTACCCACTTAAAACCTGGAGGTTCAGAGCAGCTTGTTCACAGCCAGTGAGGTAGGGACCCAGCAGCCTGGCCTCAGCACTGCCACGTGGGAGGATGTGGGTGCTCTCCTGCCTTTCTCCCTGCCCTGCCCCACACCTGCCTCTTTCTTCCAAAGAACACAGGAGGGCATGGAAGGTCCTTCATTCAAGTTAATTGTTTCTCCCTGGGCAGAGAAGCAGGATGTGCATGCCTTCTTGCTGGAGAACCTGACCAACGGGGGCATCCTGGAGCTGATGATGCGCTACCTGAAGGACATGGGCCATAAGTTTCTGCTGAGGTGGCCACCAGGCCTGGCAGAGGTTGTGCTCAGCATCTATCACAGCTGGAGGAGGCACAGCACCAGCCTCCCCAACCCACTGCTGAGGGACTGCAGCAACAAGCACATCAAGGTCAGGTGGGCGGGCAGCCTTGTGAGGGCTGGGACCAGGGAGTGGGCACATGTACCTTCTGTGGGTATAGAGTTGCTGTCATATTGAGCCTACTTGGTTGCATCCATTTGTGGGCCTGGAACCTGGGCCTCTGGGGAGTCATGGGACCCTGGTGACCGAGTGGAGCTTGTACTTGGAGGTGAGAATGGCACAGGGCTGTTAGAAGGCTGTTGCCAGGTGAGTGACAGTAGTGAGAGTGGGGTGGAAGGTTCTAGAGGTAGAGCTGACAGGATAAGCTACAAGTGGGGGGCGAGGGAATGAGACAGTGGGCAGGGCTTCTAGGGCTAGTGGTGGGGTGGTTTACCGAGATGGAGGAGAGTAAGTGGAGAGGGTGCACAAAAGTGAAACATATGGCTCTGTTTAGGTGCCAGAGACTATTACTGATTTTTTTAGTGGGTGAGAAAATAGAAGTGCAGAGGCTAAATAGGTTGCTTAGGGAAGTGGTGGGGGCCACTGGCAGTAGGGGGCTGACCCATGCTCAGGCCCTCCTCCCCCACCCCTGCTGACTGCACCCCACACTCCAGGCTCCCCCATTCAGTGCTTCCTGAGGTTTAAGGGGACACTGAATACTCTGGTCCCCTTCTCCTGTTACAGGAGGAAGGCTGGATGCCAGGGAGGTTGCACTGGGAGCCTTTAGGGCCCATCTGGGTGGTCTTTCTGGCTGGGGCACACAAGGTAGAAGAGCTCAAGGGAGTTGACTGGTCCTTAGGGCCATGAAAGTCCATGCTCCCTCCACAGGAACACGTCAGGGACTGCATCCTGCCAGCTGCTGCCCATTAGGCCTGCTCCCTCA
>NW_027326587.1:0-17052 GCF_048164855.1 Canis lupus baileyi
GTGGCCAGTCCAATCTAAACAGCTGCTTATTCTACAGGCACCTGATCCCAGGGCTGACCCACCACCCCTTTGGATTGCTGTGTGCACCCTTTCTTCTCTAATGAATTAAAATTCTTTATTTTTTATTTTATTTTTATTTTTTTAAAGATTTTATTTATTTATTCATGAGAGACACAGAGAGAGAGAGAGACAGAGGCAGAGACACAGGCAGAGGGAGAAGCAGGCTCCATGCAGGGAGCCCGATGTGGGACTCAATTCCAGGACTCCAGGATCATGCACTGGGCAGAAAGTAGGCACTAAACCGCTGAGTCACCCAGGGATCCCCCCCAGTGGCATTTCTTAATGAGTTCATGATCTAAGAGCATTTAGACACACACACTACCAGATTTGATCACAATAGAAAAAAAATTTTAACACTAGAAATAACTGATTTCCTTAATATAATAGTTATATATCCTCAAGTAACTTTTCCAGTTTTGCAACTTCCTAACATTATTTTAATGTAAGGAATCTCTTTGTACATAACTCATTCCATACTTCACCAATAGAAAAGAAAATCTGCAGAAAAGTTACATAAGGTAGAGATTAATTAAAAGCTCAGGAAGGGCACTCATTTTAAAGCCCACCCCCCTTTTTAAAAAGATTTTGGAGAGGGGATCCCTGGGTGGCTCAGAGATTTAGCGCCTGCCTTTGGCCCAGGGCATGATCCCAGAGTCCTGGGATCGAGTCCCAAGTCGGGCTCCCTGCATGGAGCCTGCTCCTCCCTGTGCCTGTGCCTCTGCCTCTCTCCGTGTGTATATCTCTCTCATGAATAAATAAATAAAATCTTAAAAAAAAAAAAAGATTTGGGAGAAAGAGAGTGAGAGAGAGAGAGAGAACACAAGACAGGAGAGGGGCAAAGAGAGAAAACAAGTAGACTCCCAGCTGAGTGTGGAGCCTGATGCAGGGGTTGATTCCAGGACACTGAAATCATGACCCTCTGAGCCAAAACCAAGAGTCAGTCATTCAACTGACTGAACCACTTAGGTGCCCCCTACAGCCCTTTTAACACAAGATTCTTTAAATTCTAAATCTGCTTCTCCCTCTCCTCCATGCTCACGTTCTCTCTCGCTCTCTCAAATAAATAAAATCTTAAAAAAAAACTCTTAAATCTAAATTATACATAATTTCCATATCTTCAATAAGGCATTTCACTCTTTGTCTAGCAAATTTTGTCTTATTCAGAGTAAATGTTGAAATATGATTAACAAATTCCAAAGAACACAGGGTAGGAACCCTGAGAACACAGTTATTATACTTGAAAAAAACAAAAACAAAAGCAAACCTTAGCACCAGAGTTTTTCCACAGGGCTTAGTCCTTAACAGCTTGAATACACCATTATCCGTTTACCCAATGGGGGAAAAGGCAGCTGATTGATTAAGATCAAGATGGACCTTAAGTAATAAGGGTTTCTTTTTTTTTTTTTTTTTAAAGTCCAACTACAAGAATTCAAACAAGTTTTGCTCCCTTCAGAGCAAATACCTCAGAAGACTGGCTATATTACCCCACTCATACAGTGCTACACCCACACTGCTCAAAACAATTCAGAATTCCTTTTCTGAGAACTGCCTTCAGAGCCTATTGTACAATTTCTTAATGTTCTTATTAGTGGCATATCCTTATTTCTTTAGTGTGGACTTTGTTTTGTTTAATATCCAAAATTGACTCAGATTCAACCTGGTAAATAATCCTATTTTTCAATCAAAAATGACATGTGAAAAAAAAAATATGACATGTGAAGGGATGCCAGGGTGGCTCAGTGGTTGACAATAGCCTTCAAATAATCTGAAACTTTTCTTCTGAAATTCTTGGCAAAGGCACAGGGAAAATTAGTGTAATACTTTATTTTCACATGTCATTTAATTATTTATTGGGATGCCTGGGTGGCTCAGTGGTTGAGCGTCTGCCTTCAGCTCAGGGTGTGATCCCAGAGTGTCCTGGGATTGAGTCCCGCATCAGGCTCCTTGCACGGAGCCTGCTTCTCCCTCTGCCTCTGTCTCTTATGAATAAATAAATTCTTTTTAAAAAATTATTTAGTTTTAGGGAAAGCCAGAGGCAGAGGGACAGAGAGTCTCTTAAGTAGACTGTGCTGAGTGTGGAGCCCAACACAGGGTTCAATTTCACCACCCTGAGAACATGACTTGAGCTGAAATAAAGAGCCAGAGACTTTGCACCACCCAGGTGCCCCTATATTCACATCATTTTTTTTTTTAAGATTTTATTTTATTCATGAGAGACACAGAAAGGCAAAGAAATAGGCAAAAGGAGAAACAGGTTCCCCAAGGGGAGCCCAATGTGGGACTTGATCCCAGGACCTCCAGATTATGACCTAAGCCAAAGGTAGACTCTCAACCACTGAGCCACACAGGTGCCTCTAAAGATGCTGAGAGGTAAGGAATACCACTTAACAGACTCAGCTGAAAGAACAACAACCAAAAAAGCTTTAACCAGGGACCCCTGGGTGGCGGCGCAGTGGTTTGGCGCCTGCCTTTGGCCCAGGGCGCGATCCTGGAGACCCAGGATCGAATCCCACGTCGGGCTCCCGGTGCATGGAGCCTGCTTCTCCCTCTGCCTGTGTCTCTGCCTCTCTGTGTGTGTGTGTGTGTGTGTGTGTGTGTGTGTGTGTGTGACTATCATAAATAAATAAAAATGTTTAAAAACAAAAAAAAAGCTTTAACCTTAAACTGTTCAAGTGTCCTATTCTGATTAAATATACTTCGAAAAGTATTAGGGAATTATTATTTTAAAAGCATAACCCAGGGATCCCTGGGTGGCGCAGCGGTTTGGCACCTGCCTTTGGCCCAGGGCGCTATCCTGGAGACCCGGGATCAAATCCCACGTCGGGCTCCCGGTGCATGGAGCCTGCTTCTCCCTCTGCCTGTGTCTCTGCCTCCCTCTCTCTGTGTGTGTGTGACTATCATAAATAAATAAAAAATTTAAAAAAAATAAAAGCATAACCCAATATTGCATTAATTTACTTCCTTGTATCATCCTCCTATTGTCATTTCTGTGAGAGATGTAATATCATTTCTATCCCCAGAACTAGTATTCTTAGATGTGTATTTCTCAACACCAGCACCAACCTACTCCCTGTTTTTTTTTTTTTTAATTTTTATTTATTTATGATAGTCAGAGAGAGAGAGAGAGGCAGAGACATAGGCAGAGGGAGAAGCAGGCTCCATGCACCAGGAGCCCGACGTGGGATTAGATCCTGGGTCTCCAGGATCGCGCCCTGGGCCAAAGGCAGGCGCTAAACCGCTGCGCCACCCAGGGATCCCCTACTCCCTGCTTAATAAGAAAGTTGCTACTAAACAAATTTGCCAATTGAAAAACAAAAATCCTTGGGACACCTGGGTGGCTCAGCAGTTGAGTGCCTGCCTTTGGTCTAGGGCGTGGTCCTGGAGTCCTGGGATTGAGTCCCGCATCAGGCTCCCTGCATGGAGCCTGCTTCTCCCTCAGCCTCTCTCTGTGCTGTGCGTCTCTCATGAATAAATAAATAAGTAAATTGTTCTTAATTAAGTAATTAATTAAAATTTTAAAAATCCTTCTGCAATAGGATTTATCATTCTCTAATTCAAGCAGTCCAAAAACAACAACAAAAAATCTGCTTTTTCCAGTGAATTTAAGATATAAACTGAAGTCATCATAACAATCTCAACCCATAATTGGAGGGACAGTTAATTGTCCTTGTGACCTTTAAACTTATGTAAAATTCTTTCCTTCCGCGTGGTTGTTGAGAACTCTGAAGCAAACAAGTGGTGAATACAATTTGGAGAGGACATGGGGGAGAATATGTAACGAATTTTCTCAACCTATAATGGCATCTACTTCAGCTGTAGAAATTGACAATGAAAGTGATAATTCTTCTGGTAGCAGCTTATTTAAGACTCAGTGTGTCCCTTACCAAAACAGGGGCAAAGAAACCCTATTAGAAAGTTTGTTCATTCATCTGGAGGTGTTGAAGCAAGGGATTCATCTAGTGACTCCTCTTTTGAACCAAGACCACTGACTTTTTTTTTTTTTAATTTTTTTTAAATGTTTATTTATTTATGATAGTCACAGAGAGAGAAAGAGAGAGGCAGAGACACAGGCAGAGGGAGAAGCAGGCTCCATGCACTGGAAGCCCGATGTGGGATTCGATCCTGGGTCTCCAGGATCGCGCCCTGGGCCAAAGGCAGGCACCAAACCGCTGCGCCACCCAGGGATCCCAAGACCACTGACTTTAAAAGCTATTTTTGAAAGATTCAAAAAAAAAAGAAACGTAAAAAGAGGAAATATAAGCTAAAAGAAAGACCAAGGAGAAGACTAGAAGGAAGAAAAACCACTAGACGCTCCCAAATAAATAAGAAACAAGTTAAAGACAAAGGATCTGGGTTCCCATTTTTAGAATCTGAGAATGTACAAAAGCCATTACCATGGAGAAAGATTTTAACCTTTGAGCAAGCGGTGGCAAGAGGATTTTTCAACTACCTTGAAAAATTGAAGTATGAATACTATCTCAAGGAATCCTTGAAACAAATGAATGTTGGTGAAGATTTAGAAAGGGAAGATTTTGACAGTCGTAGATACAAATACTTGGATGATGATGGATCTCTCTCTCCTATCGAAGAGTCAGAAACAGTGGAAGAGGCTGCAACAACTCTTGAACATGATGATGGATGTGATATCAAATTGGTGGACAATAATGATTTCATAGTAAGTTCTGAAATACCAAAGAAAATGAATCTGTATTTAGGACAAGAGAAATATACTGAAGCAGCTGCTTCGTCTAAAAAGAGAGCATCAAAATCCAAAAACATGGGACAGAGGATAGAATGGTCTGAAAAGGAAGAGATAGGAATATGAATATTAAGGCTTTTCACTTGAAAACAGTGTCTGGACTTAAAGGACAGTGACAGCTGTGGATTGAACAAAAGTTTGTTTTAAAAGTGCTATTTTGAAGATCATCACTCTGGCTTTGGAACTATGGTGATTGCCAGCAGAAGGAATCACATGTCAAATACCTTAAATAAAAATTTATTAACTTTGTCAAATATCTTAAATAAAAATTTATTAATTTTAAATACAAAAAACTTATGTAAAATTTTAAATAGTTCCTTATAAAAACCTCATAAATTTAATTTCCTTAAAGCTCCACTTTTATACCTTCAAACATATACAAAGTAGTAAGAAGATCTCAGTAAAATACTACTACAGGCTTTAAAGTCAAGCATTCGGGGATCCCTGGGTGGCTCAGCGGTTTGGCACCTGCCTTTGGCCCAGGGCGCGATCCTGGAGTCCCGGGATCGAGTCCCATGTCGGGCTCCCGCCATGGAGCCTGCTTCTCCCTCCTCCTGTGTCTCTGCCTCTATGTCTATCATAAATAAATAAATAAATCTTTAAAAAAAATAATAAAGTCAAGCAGTCTAGTACTACAACTTGATACTACAACTTTCTAGCTGAGGACCCCTAGGGAACTTAAATGAGCTCTGTGTGACTCAGTTTCCCTATAAATAAAATGAGAGTAACAGTAACCAAACCTCAAAGGATTATGAAATATTCTATGTAAAGTATGTGGCACATTATAAGCACTCAATAAATGCCAAATACTAATATCTACATTACTGTACTAAGGATAGTAGCAGCGTGTATCTGCAAATAGATACAGCAAAGATTTTAGTATGTTTTAGGTACTCATTCTACTTACCTTGCCAATAGGTTCAGAACAGCAATTTACTATTTGTGTTATAACAAAAACATTTTTACATTTCTTATTAAAACAAATCAAATGAAAGTGTTTAAAGTGGACTACTAAAAAAAATTAAAAAAATAAAGTGGACTACTTACTGTCGATGTATCTTGAATATTTTTCCAAAATCTGAATTTTTTTAAAGATTTTATTTATTTATTAATGAGAGACACACACACACACAGAGAGAGAGAGAGAGAGAGGCAGAGATACAGGCAGAGGGAGAAGCAGGCTCCATGCAGGGAGCCCAACATGGGACTGGATCCCGGATCTCCAGGATCACGCTCTGGGCTGACGGCAGCGCTAAACCACTGAGCCACCCAGGCTACCCCAAAATCTGAATTTTCAAATTCTCATATAGAATATTTACATACAGACATTGGGAATCTGATCTATAATTATCTGTTCAATTTGGTATCTATTTTCCATTCACTTCAGAATCACTTCATTTAAAGGTACATAAGTATAAACTCTGAAGAACAAATTTCTTACGGAATAAAGTAAAAATAAATTAGTTCTATGTTGACAGAACACATCCAAAGAGGCTCAGTCTTGCTCAGACATCTCTGTAGCTATATGTGAAACAGTATAAAAGAAGTTCAGGAACTTACAAGAATTAGATGACCTCTCAGCAAGGTGGAGTTCTGTAGTCCTAAACCCTGAATTTCTAACTCTTCCTGTTATTTCCCCATAACTAGATTAGCAGAGGTGGAACGATCTGTTAGATGGCCTCCTTTATTTCACTTGCCTCCAACAAGACAGGTTCTTAAGGAACCTTATACTAGGGTCAGTAATACTAAGTTGCAAAGATGGAACAGAAGGTTTTACCATGACAGGTTGTAGTTATGTTGAAAAATGCTCTAACTGGTCTTAAAACTAAAATTTGGGGCACCTGGGTGGCTTAGTGGGTTAAGCATCTGACTTTAGCTCAGGTCATGATCTCTGGGTCCTGGGATGAGCACTGCCTCCAACTTTGCACTCCAGGGGGAATCGCTTGTCCCTTCCCCTCTCCCTCTGCCCCTTCCTGCCCAGGGGCTCTTGTGTGCACTCTACCTCTGTCTCTCAAAGAGAGATAAAATCTTAAAAACACACACAACTTTAAAGCTTTGACTTAAATTACCACTTACAATTGCATGCAGAACACAGACACCTCACATTTCTATAAAATCTAACCAAAGATTTTTAAGAAGATCATTTATAAAAGCTCTATGAATGGGGCACCTGGGTGGCTCAGTTGGTTAAGCATCTGCCTCCAGCTGGGGTCATGATCCCAGAGTTCTGGGATCAAGCCTCACAATCAGGCTTCCTACTCAGCAGGGAGCCTGCTTCTTCCTCTCCCTCTGCTGTTCCCCCTGCTTGTGCTCTCTGGCTCTTTCTTTCTCTGTGTTAAATAAATAAATAAATAAAATATTTAAAAAAAAAAAAAAAAAAGCTCTATGATTACCAATGTCCTAACACTCTCCCTTACTATCTGTAAGGTAGCTACTCTTCAAACAGTGCTTTGTCTTTGACAAACTCAATAAATATTGCTTACTAACACAAATCTCTGAAAAAAAGCAGTCAACATGCTGCAAAGTATTAGTTAGGGCTCAAATCCATCATTCAAAAGAAACATTTTATCAAATTTAAGACACTGATGTTGGCATTCAAAAAAATTTTATTAGAAAATTTCAATGAAGGGACCTCTGAGTGGCACAGCGGTTGAGCATCTGCCTTTGGCTCAGGGCATGATCCCGGGCAAGGGGACTGAGTCCCACATCAGGCTTCCTGCGAGGAGCCTGTTTCTCCTTCTGTCTGTGTCTCTGCCTTTCTCTATGTCTCTCATAAATAAATAAATAAAATCTTTAAAAAAAAAAAAGATTTCAATGGAAGGTTCTCCCACAACTAGGTCTTCATAGCCACCTGGCTGACGGGAACTTAATTTAAGATTTCACAGATTTTAATACACATCCCAGGGATCCCTGGGTGGCGCAGCGGTTTAGCGCCTGCCTTTGGCCCAGGGCGCGATCCTGGAGACCCAGGATCAAATCCCACGTCAGGCTCCCGGTGCATGGAGCCTGCTTCTCCCTCTGCCTGTGTCTCTGCCTCTCTCTCTCTCACTGTGTGCCTATCATAAATAAATAAAAAAATTAAAAAAAAAAAAAAAAAATACACATCCCAATTTCCAACAAATTAAAAACTAAAAAAAAAAAACCACACACACAAAAAAAAACATCTTGGAATCAACTTAACAGGGTAAAAGAATATTCTAGGGACGCCTGGGTGGCTCAGCAGTTAAGCGTCTGCCTTTGGCTCAGAGTGTGATCCTGGAGTCCCAGGATCGAGTCCCACATCCGGCTCCCTGCATGGAGCCTGCTTCTCCCTCTACTTATGTCTCTGCCTGTGTGTGTGTGTGTGTGTGTGTGTATGTGTGTGTCTCATGAATAAACAAATAAAATATTTAAAAAGAATATTCTATAAAATACTGAGGCACTATACTTTTGCCATGGGGGAGCAGTGGGGGAACACTAAAACTATATCTACAGTAGTACCCCAAACTACTGGATATTAACTATGTTTCCATTTACAGTGTTGCCTTAGTTCACTCAGCACTCAAGACAAGTTTAGCTTCCAGAAAAGGTTACAGCTAAGAGTGCTAGGGGGCATTCTTAAAGTGACTGAGGAAAAATTAAGAAATAAGATAGGTTTGGGGCACCTGGGTGGCTCAGTGGTTGAGTTTCTGCCTTTGGCTCAGGTCATGATCACAGGGTCCTAGGATCCAGTACTGAATCTGGCTCCCCACAGGGAGCCGGCTTCTCCCTCTCCTATGTCTCTCCCTCTCTGTCTTTCATGAATAAATAAAATCTTTAAAAAAAAAAAAAAAGAAGAAGAAGAAGATAGGTTTAATCGACAGGCTCATTATACAATTAAAAAAATTTTTTTATCTTTTTTTTAAGATTTTATTTATTCAGGAGAGACTGAGAGAGAGAGAGAGAGAGAGAGAGAGAGACCGAGATACAGGCAGAGGGAGAAGAAGCATGCAGGGAGCCTGACATGGGACTCGATCCCAGGTCTCCAGGATCAGGCCCTGGGCCAAAGGCAGCGCCAAACCAGTGAGCTACCCAGGCTGCCCCTGTTTTCTTGTTTTGTTTTGTTTTGTTTTTTAAAGAAGCACTACTTTATAATTTGCCTGTCCAAATTCTTTAAAACAGGAATTATTTTTTTTTCTTCTACACAGGCACAAAATTACGTATTTGGTTTTTGTTTTGTTTTTTTTTTTTCCAAAACTGGGATCATTCATTTGGTACAATTTAGTAACTTGCTTTTTAAAAAGCTAACACTGAAAAAAATAAAAAAATAAAAAAATAAAAAGTTAACACTGAAAAAAAAAAAGAAAATAAAAAGAAAATAAAAAGTAAAAAGTTAACACTGGGCACGCCTGGGTGGCTCAGTGGTTGAGCATTTGCCTTTGGCTCAGGGTGTGATCCTGGAATCCCGGGATCAAGTCCCACATCAGGCTCCTTGCATGGAGCCTGCTTCTCTCCCTCTGCCTATGCCTCTGCCTCTTTCCCAGTATCTCTCATGAATAAACAGTCTTTTAAAAAAATAAATAAATAAAAATAAAAAGTTAACACTGAGGGGCACCTGGGTGGCTCATTTTAACTTCTGCCTTCAGCTCAAGTCAGGATCCCAGGGTCCTGGGATCAACCCTACATCAGGCTCCCTGCTCCATGAGGAGCCTGCTTCTCCCTGTCCCACTGCCTGCTGCTCCCCCTGCTTGTGTTCTCTGTCAAATAAATATTTTAAAAATCATTTTT
Source organism: Canis lupus baileyi (assembly GCF_048164855.1). NCBI lineage: Eukaryota > Metazoa > Chordata > Mammalia > Carnivora > Canidae > Canis > Canis lupus. Next base: position 9,566 of record NW_027326587.1, read on the forward strand.
AGGGACGCCTGGGTGGCTCAGCAGTTGAGCATCTGCCTTTGGTTCAGGGTGTGATCCTGGAGTCCCGGGATGGAGTCCCACATCAGGCTTCCTGCATGGAGCCTGCTTCTCTCAGCCTGTGTCTCTGCCTCTCTTTGTGTGTGTCTCTCATGAATAAATAGGATCTTAAAAAAAAAAAAGAAAATTTAAGATTTTTAAAAGGTAACACTGAGGGATCCCTGGGTGGCGCAGCGGTTTAGCGCCTGCCTTTGGCCCAGGGCGCGATCCTGGAGACCCGGGATCGAATCCCACATCGGGCTCCTAGTGCATGGAGCCTGCTTCTCCCTCTGCCTATGTCTCTGCCTCTCTCTCTCTCTCTGTGACTATCATAAATAAATTTTAAAAAAAATCTTTAAAAAAAAAAAAGGTAACACTGAATCACAAGCATTAATGTTAACATTTTCCATTACATGAAATTACCATAACTTATCTTTTGTTGGATACTTAATGTTGTCCTAATTTTCAATAATGTCGTTATCAATAATGTACTAAATGTATACTAATATACTTCCCCTAGCAGAGTACACAATGTCTTTGTACAGTCGTTGACCACACTCCTGTTTGCAGAGAGAGAGCAGCACTGGAAAAGTTACACCATGTAACTCAGGTGTCTTTTATTCACATAAAACAGGAATTCTTAACCTGTCAGAGGGTCAGTAAACCCTCTGAAAAGGTATACAAACTAGTTCACATGTACCAATGTTTTCCCAAAGAAAACTGTTTCTCAAAAGGATCCATATAGGGGTGTCTGGGTGGCTCAGTCAGTTAAGCATCTGTCTCTTGGTTTTGGCTCAGGTCATGATCCCAGAGTGCTGGGATGGAGCCCAGGCGTCAGGCTCCCTAGAGCCAGCTTCTCCCTCTCCCTCTGCTTGCTGCTCCCCCTGCTTGTGCTCTCTATAAAATAAAATAAAATAAAATAAAATAAAATAAAATAAAATATAAAATATAAAATATAAAATATAAAATATAAAATATAAAATAAAATAAAATTTAAATTTAAAAGATCCACATAATAAAAAGACTAAGAATTACTTTTTTTAAAAAGATTTTATTTATTTATTCATGAGACACACAGAGAGGCAGAGGGGAGCCTGATGCAGTACTTGATCCCAGGACCCTGGGATCACAATCTGAGCCAAAGGCAGATGCTCAACCACTGAGCCACTCAGGTGCCTCTAAGAATCACTTTCTTTTCTTTTTTTTTTTTTTTTTTTAAGATTTTATTTATTTATTCATGACAGACACAGAGAGGCAGAGACACAGGCAGAGGGAGAAGCAGGCTCCACGCAGGGAGCCCGACGTGGGACAGGATCCGGGTCTCCAGGATCACACCCTGTGCCGAAGGCGGGGCCAAACCGCAGGGCCACCGGGGCTGCCCTAAGAAACACTTTCATAAAATAATTGTTTCAACTACATATTAGGAATTAAGAGTCACAAAACACAGTATGTCATAATATTAAGGACACTGCCAGGCCCAAATGTTAAATTTCGCAGGGTTTTGTTTTTGTTTTTTGAGAGGGGGCAAGAAATAGATTTATTTATTCCAGAATAAATGAAAATAATATGTATCTGTTAGTTTTACAAATTATTAAATGGTTTTTTTAAAAGATTTTATTTATCTGAGTGAGCAAGAGAAAGAGCTCAAGCAGCGGGGAGGGAAGAGGGAGAAACAGACTCCCCACTGAGCAGAAGATTTGATCCCAGGACCCTGGGATTATGACCTGAGCTGAAGGCACTTAACCGACCGAGCCACCCAGGCGCCCCTGAAAAGTTTCTTTATCAGACTTACATTTTGATTTCTATTAAAGAAGCTGATTATGGAAAACTTTTAGTATATGACAAATACTTTTCTAAATTATCAGTTTGAAGTTTTCCAAAAATGGAAGAACCTATATTTATTTCACTTTCTCAATACAATTATTGAATAAAGGGACAGCTGGGTGGCTCAGCGGTTAGTGCCTGCCTTCCGCCCAGCCCAGGGTGTGATTCCACGGTTCCGGGATGGAGTCCCACATCAGGCTCCCTGCATGGAGTCTGCTTCTCTCTCTGCTTGTGTCTCCGCCTCTCTATCTTTCATGAATATATAAATAAAATCTTAAAAATATATATATATTGAATAAAAACAAAAACTACAAAAAGTTAACTGCAATATTTTAAGTTTTCTGTATCATTTAAACTTTTATACTATGAACATTATGAAAAAGACACTTTTTCTTTCAAAGTAATCTCTCCACCCAACATGGGCCTCGAACTCACCACTCTGAAATCAAGAGTCACATGCTCTACCGACTGTGCCAGCCACGAACCCCTAAGCACTCTCTTTTTTCTGATCTCTAGACTCCACCCTACCACGCTTTCAGATAAATAATGCAGGAGGAGTTCCAAAGAACCTCCCAAAGAGATTCTCTTCTATACCTAAGCAGCCATACTGTTATAATCATTAGCAGGAGTTATTTGAAAAGATAGTGCTTTTTATTTTTTTTTTATATTTTATTTATTTATTCATGATAGACACGGAGAGAGGCAGAGAAGCAGGCAGAGGGAGAAGCAGGCTCGCTAAACCGCTGAGCCACCCAGGGATCCCCAAGATAGTGCTTTAAAAAAAAAAAAAAAGATTTTATTTATGTATTCATGAGAGACACAGAGAGAGAGGTAGAGACACAGGCAGAGGGAGAAGCAGGCTCCATCCAGGGAGCCCGACGTGGGACTAGATCCCAGGTCTCCAGGATCACACCCTGGGCTGAAGGCGGCGCTAAACCGCTGAGGCACCTGGGCTGCCCAAGATAGTGCTTTTTAAATGAATGGAGTGAATTTGTTAAAAGTTATCATTAACTGCTCACTTGATCAACAATTCATTCGTCCAATAACATAATAAAATTCCAACTCGCTCCACAGTAGCAAAATTAAATTCAGAGGTGTTCTCTATTCCAAGTCATCTCATACTTTGCGTTTTGTAACAATTGACCCCTAGAGGAAAAGTAGAAGCAACAAAGATGTTTCACTCAGCAAGTCCAAAAGATCAAGAAACTGGACAAAAACCAAAGCCAAAAAAAGATTTTATAAAAAAAAATTTTTAAAAAAAGATTTTATGATATCCAGAAAAACAGGCACAAGAAACTACCTTTACCCGTCATACATGCTACCCATCTTAGCCCCATAGCTAAGAAACACAGACTTGAAATACTTAAAAAACAAAGGTTATGATGAACTGAAAAAAATTTGTGAAATACAGGTCTCACCAATCTCTACCACAACGGATGCCATAGTTAAAACAGCCTGGAGCCAAGGATTTCATGTAAAGAAAGATCAGTAAGAAACCTATTAATATGTGAAAGTTAAAGGAGTAACATGAAAAATTCAGTCCCACTGCCTTCAGGAACTATTATGCAAAACAGAGGAAACAATTTAACTTGAAAATAAATTATACTAAATATTCAAAAACTATCATTTGATATGGTAGAACAGTGGTGGAAAAAGGTCTGTGCCAACTTTTAACTGCAGCTGTAGTGGAACACACTAAAAGCCTTGTTTTATGACAAAAGCAGTGAAATAAAAAAAAACAATGGTTTTAGACCTACCACCAGTGTTAACTACTCATGACCATAAATTTGCCTTTTTCTAACAAAAGACTTTTGGGATAAAAAGCCATCTAACAAGGAATAAAACAAAATGACAGAATTTTTATACAACAGTAAATCCTAAGAATTTTCATGTTTTTAAATGTCACAATTAAAGGTAAAAAGATTAAGAAATCTAAAATATACATTGAAATTCAACCATCTTTTCTTAATACGACAGAAATTACAAAACATTTAACTGAAATCAATGTTTGCCATAGTAGGGAATCCTCTTCCCATAGTACTTATTTCAAACACAGAGGATTCTCCACAATCCTTTTCCTGCTACTTAAGCAAAAATATTACAATTTGCAACTATTAATTCCTTTGACACTGCTTTTTTTTTTAAAAAAACAGTGAGGTGGAAGTATTCTAATTAGTACCCATTCACCTTGACTATTAATTGTCCCAACTAATACTTTACGGGAATTAAACTTTGTCACTTAAGTTAGCCAGTAGACACATTAATATCTTCTTCACTTTGTCACTAATAACTTTGCCTTAGTAGCTGCATCTAAAAGGTATAGTTTATGGTGACCACAAGAGATTAAGCACATAGTTAGTAAAAGTACTGCTCTTACACAATATTCTAAAAATGTGCTTTTACTAGGTATTCACAGACTACCACAAGCGTGACTATTAAACATCAACCCCCACCCCCGTCAATTCTTCACATTTTTACAAAGTTGACCCAATTTCAAAGCTGACACTGAAGGTTCTCTACCTTTAGAAGGATAGAAAAAAGTAATTGGGTAGTTCCTAAAAATGTACATCATGACTACGTGACTAAGATATTCATTTAAAACTTATGCCAAGATAGCCCCTCCCTTCAAAACAAAGATTGACTCACTGCTCTATTTTACTTAATTTTGGAAATAAAATTAAATGGATTCCCTAGCACTTATTTCCTGTCTCTGCCTCCACCACTTAAAGCATTCTACCTTCAATCTATGACTTGTCCCTACAAAATTGGTAAAGTAAAAACAAAAACAAACTCAATATTGCCAAGTTATCTTAGAATTTAAAAAAAGGGGGGGGGGAATAAAAAAAAAAAAAAGAAAACCACTGGATTCAGGAACAATCACTGTTCCAAAATCAGGAGGGGGACTAAGGATCAGTCCCTCTCAGTGAAACCAACTCACCTCAGATGATACTTTTCATCTGTGAGACCACCCCATTTGCTAGAGCTAACCACCTGAATAAAAACGTTTCAATTCTGTCTCCCTGAGGTGGGAAACTCGCAACCTCCCTACAGAACACGTTCCACGGTCTGCAGATATTTCTACATTGGGGGGGGGGGGGGGAGCCAGTAAAGTTGGTGGCAGGGTGAGGACAAAGGGCATTTTGAAATACCACTGAAGTAAACAGAGAAAGAGAACAGAAAGGAGGCTAAATTAGCGTTCCCTCAAGTAGATAATGGGATGAAAACGCAGGCATCCTTGTTTACCACCCCTAGGGTCCTATTCATTACCGCCCACTGGAATGCGAAGTTGGAACTACCACCACGCAAGAAGCCCATCACATCCTCAAAGTGTCAGGTCACTAGAGAGCCTTTGTGATGACAGGTTAATACCCTTCCCCCACCCTCACCCCCCAAAAAAAGAAAGGTTCAATCCAATAAGTGCAGGTCACTCTGCCCTCTGGGGCAGTTCCAGCCGGCGCGGTGACGGTTCTGATGGGCATACGAGAGGGGAAAGACCACCTTTCTTTCCCACACACCCTCCTCAGCTGGGAAAACAAAACAAAGACAGCCCTCCTCCTCCGGTAGCCACTACCCTAGCCAGAGAGGCTTTCCTATTTCCCGGTGCAGTCTGGCCTCCAGCCCCCGCCCCCATGACAAAGAAAAGGCACTTGGTGAGCAAGGCCTTCCTGCTTCCACGGATGGGGGGAGGGGGCTGCCGAGGTGAGGAGCCCCCTATACACACTCGCGCTCACTCTTGGCCCAGGAAGCGGCGGGGAGCGGAGGCCTCCGCCCGGGGAAGCATGGCCTGGGAGGGGGCAGGGGTACCTTGAAGTAGCCGCCTTCGTAGAGGGTGTTGGGGGGTCCGAAGATGGCAACCTCCCAGTTGTAGAGGTCGGACTCATCCACCAGGGTGATCCGGAAGCCTTCCACCGGCTCCTCCTGCAGGGATTTCAGCTCGAGCATCAGGGCCTTCTGCGAGCTGGTCATCTGCTGCTGGGCCATCGCGGCGGCGCCGGGCCGGAGCCCCAGTCCTCTCGCACCGGCCGGGCCGGACGGGGCCCCTCCCCTGCGCTCGCCCTCCGCCGGGCCGCACCGGGCCCCTGTCTTCACACACCCCGCGGGCCGGACCAGGCCCCAGACGGCCCGTGGGCCGGCCCGGGTCCTCCTCACACACGACGCGGGCCGGGCCTTTTTCCTCACACTCGGGCCAGGTGGGGGGAGGGGCTGAGGGAGTTAGGGGAATTCGCTCCCGGTCCCGGGCCTCCCCCCCCCGGAGGGGGCCTCAACTTGGCTGGGGGGGGGAGAGGGGGTGGAAGCGGAGGAGAGCGGCGAAGGGCCGGCGATGGTGAGGGGAGGGGGCCGAGCCGGCCCGGGAGCGCCGCGCTCGCTCGCCCTCTCGTTCTCCTCAGGGGCTGCCGGGGCCGAAGGGCGCGCGGGGCCGGAGGGCGGGGGGAGCGCGGCGCGCTGGGGTCTCGCGGCGGCGACGGCGGCGGCGGCGGCGGCGGCGGCGGCGGCGGCGGCGGCGACGGCTGCGCGGGGGGAGGGGCGACGACGGAGGAGGAGGAGAAGAGCGAGAGCGCCTCGCGCCGCGGGAGCGACGGAGCCAAGAAGAAGGAGGGAGGGAGAGCGGGAGGAGGGGCGCGCGCCGGGAGGGAGGGCGGCTCTCGGAGGCGGGCGGCCAGACGCGCGTGCGCACGCCCCTCCCTCCGCCGCCCTCCTCTCCCTCCGCTCCCTCCCCCGCCCTCCTCCTCTCACTTCCCCGCCTCCTCCCTGCCGCCCGGCGCGGTGGCGGCGCTTTGTGACGCCGACGCGTGTCCCCCGCCCTTAAAGGGCCAAGCTGCTGTGAGGGCCGAGGGTAGTCGCGGGGGATGCCCTTGGCCCAAAAATGACAGTTGTGCCGCTGGGCGCCGCGGTTCCTAGGGAGCTCCGGGGAACGGGACCACTGGCCCTAGAGCTGTCGGCGCCTTCCCTTTTCCTCTCCCCATGTGTAGCCACAGGCTTCGGCAGCCATCCTCCGTCGAACCCTGGTCCTCTGCAGGCCTCTCCCCGTGACACAAAGTCCTTGCCCCGGCCCTGCACTTAATAGGTCCTTGCCAAGAATACGCTGAGCTAGTAAGTCTTATCGGTGGGGACAAGTGTCCCGACATATCTTGTTTACATATCAAGCCCATGTGTCCTTGGAGGGCAGTGTGCCACCCCGGGGGGGGGGGGGGGGGATGGGGTGGGATGGGGTGGGGGAGCCGATTCCCATCCGAGAAATGGGGAAGGCAGATAGGCCGCTGCTACTTCTCTTCATGACTACGGAAAGGAAGTTGCGGGAAATAAAGAGAGAAGTAATAATGCAGACTAAACCTGGGTTTCTGACGCTTCTCTGTGATTTGGGGCAAGTGCTCTAGCTATCCCTCAGTTATTTGTAAAATGAAGTACTATGGGGGGGGGGGGGGGTTAGGTACCTGGCTGGCTCACTTGGTGGAGCATGTGACCCTTGATCTCGGAATTGTGAGTTCAAGACCCGCCTTGTTGTAGCGATTACTTAAAAATAAAATCTTAGGGATCCCTGGGTGGCACAGCGGTTTGGCGCCTGCCTTTGGCCCAGGGCGCGATCCTGGAGACCCGGGATCGAATCCCACGTCGGGCTCCCGGTGCAT
>NW_027326588.1:0-15515 GCF_048164855.1 Canis lupus baileyi
GCCTGGGTCTCTCTGACTCTCTCTGTGTGTCTCTCATGAATAAATAAATAAAATCTTAAAAAAAAAAAAAAAAGAACTCCATTCTAAATAGTCAAGGACTCAAAAACAGTTTCATGCTAATCAATTGTAACCTTTATTAAAGATTTACCCATAGGAAGAAAGTGAGATAGGGGAGAAGGAACGGTTGCCATTTACCAAGGATAATAAAAAAGCCAATTAAAGAAAGGGCAGGTAAGAAAGGCCCAAGAAATTAATTATTTTTATTTTTTATTGACATATACATAAGAAAAGTATGCTTATTATAATCATGCAGGTCAATGATTTTTTCAAAAATTGAACATGTTCATGTACTCTGCACCTAGATCAAGAAATTGAATATGGCAAGCACTTCCCCTCATGCTCCTTCCTCTCACCCCTGCCCCCAGGGGCAACCACTTTCCTGACTTCCAACACCATTGATGAGTTTTGCCTGTTTTTGAACTTTATGTAAATGGAATCATACAGTGTACTCTTTGGTGTCTGGCTTCTTGTGCTTAACATTATGTTGTAAGATTCACTCACAATGTTTCATGTACAATCTTTCATTATCATTGCTGTATAGTATAAGAAGTCGTCTCATTAATGTCAATATTTGACCCTCAGGACTGAATTCTAAGTATACTTAAAGGGGAAACATATAAACTCATCCGCAGAGTAAAATGAACTCCCTTAGTGAAATCATTTTTTATTTTGTTCATTGAGCACTGAGCTCATAATGCATTCTCTTAGATTTTCTTCTTTAATTTGAAATTTACATCTGAGCTACTCTTAACATCAGGATACAGACAGATGACTTCAAGTCACAACCCTTTCTCATACTAGAGAAATGAAGCCAAGTTGTTCTCTTGCTCCAATCTTATTTCTTCTCTCCCAAGTAACTATGCTTGAAGATACACCAAGAACAGCTGCCAACAACCCGTCCTCTGGGACACTCATCCAACTCAGCCAGCCAGTCAATTGTTGGCATGTGTTCATAGGTTGCAAACATCAAAAAAGTGCTTGTGATCATTACTGAGGCAATTCTAAGCCTTACAAACACACACACACACACACACACACACACACACGACTGGGCTACTATGCTAATACCCGAGAGTATGCTTTGTCCATGCCACCAGCTTGCATCTCCTAAATAACTCACCCCACATCAGATACCTGGAGCTTGATAGCATTGCACCAAGAGATAGATGCCCAGTTATCACTAGACTGCAAGCCAACTTTAGTTTTTACTAGGACAGTAGTAAAATGAAGAATGAGATAGGTAGAAGCTGGCATCAATTTGACTTGGTCTGGCAAGAAATGGTCATGGCCAGTCTATGAAAATTTCTATTTACTCAGTATCTCAAAAACCAGAATTCAAAACAGCAGAACATTTTGATACATATGGTTTAGTACAATAGCCTGTAAAGTCCTCAAAGATCTACTAAATCGGTGGGAGAAAAAATCATTTCCATTTGGAATAGGTTTAGTGCCCTTTGACCATATTGAGAGGCAGTTATGAGGCAGTAAAGGATATCATATCCCAAGTCAGATAAGGAGAGTCAGAGCCTCGCATTACTAGCTATGAGACTGGTGTCCTTTGAGAACGTCTAGGCCCCAGGCCTCTTCCTTTTGGAGGCTGACCCCATGTAATTGCCCTACCAAAGGTTTTTTGATCTAACTTTTATAAATTGTTCTTACTGTCAAATGTATTTTGTTAAAACATTGGTTATTTGAATATAAAGGAAAGTGCTTGTGATTTGGGGATCTGGGTTTTTAGGGATCTTTGGGAAGGTTTATTTCTTAGAGTATCTTTGGAAAAATATTATCTAATTAGATGAGAACTGGCCCATTCTCAATAAGCTAGTTTTCTATTCTCTGGCAAAAAAAAAAAATAGGAGAGGCAAAAAGTAATGCCAATCAGACAGTACGCCTTTGTATCCATGAACTCATTTGGTCGTTTTTAATGATTTTTGTTTTAATTTTGAAAGGAACATGTGCTCATTTTAACATGTGACAAAATCTAACAATATGCAAAGAAGAAAATATACATCCCCCTCTTCATTTCCCTCCATCCTTGCCTTCTTCCCAGAGAAAACCAATATCAACGGCTAGGTGAGCACTTTCAAACCTTTTTGGGCAAATATAAAAATATAGATACAGAAACTAGATGATACTCGTCACATAATTTTGCAGCTTGCTTTTATTTCTTGAATTACTTTATAGACATCCTTCCAAACCAATAAATAGAGGTGGAATTCATTCTTTCAAAATGCTACATTAAAAAAAACCCAAAAAACAAAATGCCAAATAATGGATCTCCTTACTCAATAGTTCTATTGATGAAAACTAAGGTTGTCTCCAGTTTTCTTGTTTGTTTGCTAATAAAAGCAATGCTGTAATAAATATTAGTATACATGTCCTTACATACGTGCTTTATGTCTATTGGCTAGAATCCCACTCACTTTGCAAGGTCAAAGCTTAAGTACATCACTCATTTTAATAAAAATTGACATATTACTTTCTTTAATCCATCCAGACTTTATTTTTTATATGATGAGGTAAGGATTATAAATTTTGTTTTCTTCCACTTGGGTAGCCACTTTTGCCAGCAATTTTTATTAAATAACTGCTTTAATAAGTTGCAATACCACCTTTTTTTTAAAGTAGGCTCTACACCCAGCATAGACTACAACCCAGGGCTTGAACCCATGATCCAGAAATCAAGACTTGAGCTGAGATCAAGAGTCAGACACTTACCAACTGAGCCACACAGGCACCCCACAATGCCATGGTAAGGTCTTATAAATACCTGGATCTTTTTCCGGAGTTTTTACTCTGCTTCTTTGATCTATTTATTTGATTTGATGCTGATATCAAACAATTTTTATTACCATGGCTCTGAAGTTAGTTTTAATATCTAGTAAGTATGTCTTATTATTCTTTTGCATAATTTTCTTGACTATTTTAAGATACTTAATTATTTTCTTTTTTAAAAAATCCCATTAAGATTTTAAATGAAATTGCAAATATGTGTTTGATTTTGAAAGAATTGAAAATTTTACAGTTTTAAGTCTTCCGTGTAGAACATATGTCTCTCAATGTATTCAATAAGATTTTTTAAGCTTTTTTAAGGAAGACTATAAATCTTGTAAATTATTCCTATGTACTTTAAATTTTTGTTGCTATTATAAATGGAATGTTTTTTTCAAAGTCTACCTCTAGTTGACTAACACTAGTAAAAAAAATTACAGAAGTGCCTCGATGGTTCAGTCAGTTGAGCATCTAACTCTTGATTTTGGTTCAAGTCATGATCTTAGAGTCCTGAGATCAAGCCCTGCATTGGGCTCCAGGCTCAGCACAGAGTCTGCTTGTTCCTCTTCCTCTGTTCCTCCCCCTGCTCACTCTCTCTCTCAAATAAACACATTAATAATCTTTCAAAAAAATTACAGATTTTGTATATTTATCAAATAACCAAACACCTTACCAAAACCTCTTACCAAATTTAGTATTCTTTTTAATCTCATGGGTTTGCTAAGTATCCAGCCATACTATCTCCAAATACAGCAATTTTATCTCTTCTAATATTTATACCCATTATTTACTTCTCTCATTTCATTTGCTACTATCTTCAAATCAAGGTAAATAATTGTGGTCATAGAGAAGAGCCCTATTTTGTTCCTAATTTTAAACAAAATAACTTTATCATTGGATAGCTTATTATACTTGCTAAAATCATGTGATAATCTTTTTATGCTTAAATAAATTTCCCTATATTCCTATTTTGCCAAGAATGGCTATTTAATCTTATAAAATTACATTATAGTATCCAATGATTTAATCCCATGATTTTTTCCCCTTTTAGTTTGATTTAAAGAATTACCATGTAGATTTTCTGATATTAAAACACCTTTACATTACAGAAATAAATCCTACTTAGTCATGGTATGTCATTCATTTTATACAGGGCTACAGTTTTAGTTTTACTTTTTGCATCCATATTTATAAGTGAAATCAATACATAATTATCAGATTACATTGGCTTTGTAAAATGAACTAAGGAACTATCTATTTTTTTCTAAAGACTGAAATTATTAAATAACAGGAGTTTCCATTTTACTTTATGATAACTTGGAAAGGTATTATTAGATACTATTAGGGAAGTATTATTGTAATATAGTTTTTAAACATGACAAGGAATAGATGTTCAGTAAAGTATGTAAGTTGACCAAAGTCAAGCAACCATTAAAGGGTAGAGCTAGGAATGGAACACCAGGCTTCTGATTCCAGGCCTGAATCTTTGATCTACCATGTCATCTCTCCAAGTAAGAGCCTCTAATTCAGCCCTAAACAAAGTTTAGCAGAAATCTTATAGCAGGACCAACAAAAGAAAGCTGCCCTTTGGAGAACACCCAATAGAAAAGTCATAAGCCTTTGCAAAGAAGAGCTAGGAACTGCTGAGAAGCCACAACCACAGAGTGATCTTCTTGCTTTTTGGTCCTTTGAAATGGGATCACCCAGATGGAGCAAATGGACTACTAACAGTGATTCAAGATGGCAGATTCACAAGAGGCAACCATGTAGAATTGTATGTAACTGTGTAAAGTAATGATAATTCACATATAGTCCTTCACAATTTACAAAGAGCAAATTCAGAAAGGTTAAATCATTTGTCAAAGATTATCTCTACCATCCCAATACTCCTTAAATCGTGCTCCTTGTATGTTTCCTTCATAGCATTTATCAATCTTATTGCAATTATTTACTTGTGTTATGCTTTGCCTACCCACTCCCCTCCAATCACAATAAGGTAACATAAAAGCAGAGGCCATTGTGTATTACTACTTTATCCACACGCCCAAACACAGCAAAAAGACATTTAAAACATATCTGTTATGTGACTGAAAAAAATAAATACCATATACCACTTATACCTAAAGTGATCCCTGTTTGAATCCTATATAGAAAGAACACCAGCTTTCCATCCAGATATGGTGGTGACACTACACACACGGTTTGGAATAACACTGCTGCTGCCTCTCTAAATATAAATTGTGCTATACATCCAAGTCAGAGCTCTCCATATCAATCTTATACAATCACCTTATTTGACAGTGACATTCTTTTTAAAGGCAAATCAGTGTGAACCCTCAATATCCCAAATTAGATCGAGCACACAAGTTCAAATGAGTTGGCCATTAATTACTCACCACCACTGACCTAAGTTTGAAACCACTAGATCTCATTTTTCACTGGGCTGACATCCTGAAAGGCACCATTTATCAGAAGACCTCCCTTGTATTTTTTTCTTTTTCCTCCATTGTTTCACTGAATTAACCAAAGCAATATTAAATAAGTTGCTAAATACAGATATTAACTCATTTGTAGCTAATTATTATAGGTAAATGGTGCAGTAAATGAAGTACCCTACACCCTCCCCTGGACGCCCCCCCTTTTCTGAAGCTTTTGTGATGTTCTCCAGGTAAATCCCATGCATAATGTAAGAGTGGCAATGTTGTTTGCATAATAAGCTATTTTCTACCACAGAAGCAGAAACATTTTATCGCTATAGAGAAAGCTCAAATTATGAATACATTTTCATATAAGTTGATTTATGTGAAAATTACAAATAAATGCAGAGCTGAGCTGCAAGTGAATTGTTTGTTCCCAGTTCAAGGAGTGGTGTTATTTGAAATTAAAAAAGAAAACAACTCCACCACATCCTGCTAAGAGAAATATTTTTAATGTTATTCAGACTGAAGCACATACCATATGATCCAAGAAGAAAAGCATTACCTGGTCTGGCAGCAGGGCTTGAGGTTGCAAAAGCTAAGACAAATACGTCCACTAATTTCGGAAGCCATCTTTTCATGGATAAAAATATACTTGATATATGATATAGAGAGAGAGACACAGATCCATGATATATGTATTTTCACTTGCACTTGGGCTGCAAAGATTCTCAGCAAACTCTGTAACTACTTCTTTCAATAGTCAAAGAAAGTTGAAGGAATAAATAAAACCATTATCATCTCTGCACAAGTAAAAGCTAAAACGCATGCGTAAGACATGCAAATGGTTTTGTGTAAGACCCAAAGCTTCTCAGATACCTGCAGGGCTCTCCAAGTGGAATGCACATTTCTAATCCCAGGCAAATCACTGGATATAGAGAGCTTATCTTGCTAGAAGCCCCCTTAACTATTACACCAGTACATCATTTGGCATCCAGGTGGTTGGTCTGTAATAGGGATATAAAGCTGGCCAGCGTCTAGGATGTGGAGGAGGTGGGGTTTAGGGGAAAGAGACATCAACGTGGCACTTTGGTTATGTCTACCCAGTAAAATAAATGTGACCTGTTTAGCAATTTGGGCAAAATTTCCTAGCTCTTTAAACTTGCCTACATGGTCACAGAAAACACCCCGTCCCAGCTATTGCCCACTTATGCTTTAAATGCTGAGTACTTTCTTATCTTTCAGCTTCTTCGTTCTGATAACAATCTCCGACTCCCTTCACGTTTTGTACTCCTTCCCACCTCCTAAATGGGCTTAGTGGACTCTGGTGTCTTATTCAGCTCCTGGCTCCATGTGCTCCCCAGAATCTGATGATGCTCAAAGCCTTGAGGGAGAATCCCATTTCAGGTCCCAGCCATGGTGCTGAGCCCCCATCAAACATCACTCTCCCCACCCCTCCCTGTACCATGGAAAGGCCAATCTGAGTAGTATAGATAGCTACTCTAAACAGAGATCCCCAATGTCTCATCTTTACTTGCTATTTGTTGTCAATTCACCCGCTAGTCAAAGATGATGTTGCAAAGGTAAATGTGACTTCCGCAAGCCCTCTCTGTCATCTCTAAACCACTGATTTGTGTGTGTGGTAAGCATATCCCAGGCAAAGCACAGACAGACCTCATAATCCCTGCTTGGCCCTGTTAGATCAAAGAGACCAGAGCCAGTCCCTTCTCCACACCCCAGATTCAGGTATTAAATTACTGCCCGAGGATCCGTGCCACGTTCGTTCTGTTTCTCTTTATTATCTGCATTTCAGCCTTCTCTTTAATACTATGCTAGGAGCCTGGGTGAGCTGTGAAAATAAGTAATGTTGGGGAAACCCTACCTTAAATCCATTGCCTTGGATTCTCACATTCAATAGGTCACACCCTTGAATTTCAGTGTAGCCACAAATCTTCTAAGTGAAGTTTAATAGTAAGAAGCCTGGAGAAGATCCATCCACTTCTCTTCCTCTTCTACTAGTCTCTGGCTCTTTCAATGTGAACAGGCCAAGAATAAGCATATTTCTTTCTAAATGAGATGAAGAATAGACTCACTCCAACAAACACCACCATGTAGTTTGTGTTCCTTGCTCCTTCAGAACAATAAAAGTAAAAAAGTCTTCAGAGGACAAATACTGCACGAGCCTACTAGTGTGAAGTGCCTAGCGTAGTGGAACGCATAGAGGCAAAAAGCATAATGGTGGTCGCCAGAGACAGGGCGGAAGGGAAAACAGGAAGTCAGTGTTGAATCGGTACAGAGTTTCGTTTTTGCATCCATCTGTGCATGTGTAGTAATGATGGTTGTATAACAATCTGAATGTACTTTATGACACTGAATTGTATGCTTAAAATGGTCAGGATGGTAAATTTATGTTACATGCATTTTGACACAGACACACACACACACACACACACAAAGGATATTTATTGAGCCACATTTTTTAAAACCGAAAAGACTTTTAAAAATATCAGCTTTTCAAATTTTAATAGGACAACTATTGAATCATTGATTTATCACCTATTATATGCCTTGCACTCTGCTAGATCCTGGGGATGTAGTATTTATTGCAAGAGACCAATGCTCTACCCTCATGGAGCTGGGAACTAGTGGCAAGAAATGGATATTAAAAAGAATACAATTTAAGGAGGACTTTAAAGGAAAAGGAAAAGCTGTGCAGGACCATGTGGCAGAGATCACCTTCCTAACCAGGTCTGCAGGATCAGAAACTTGAGGGATAAAGGACAGTTCACTAGGAGAAAAGCTTCTGAGCGATGCTTGGTCCCACATGTCTCAATGTACCACCTCCCCACTAAGGATCCTCACTCTTGGAGTCTACATTTCTATGATGCTTGTCACTCAGCAGTTTTCTAGAGACCAGACTCACGTGAAGACAAACATCTTTCTCTTAGTTCAACCTCAAATACCAAAAGGGAGTGGGACCTAGACACGGGGCCAAAGTCAGATGAAAGAGATGGCGTTTCAGTCTCCTCCTTCACTTCTCCTTTCCAAAGTTCTCATTGACATACACTGATATTAGAATTTTCTAAGGGCCCAATAAGGTTCCTTACAAAGTTGGAAGAAATTCTTAAAAAGCAAAATGGTTACCTAGAAGTTTGTCGTTAATAGGTTAATAGTATATTATGTATTTTAAGCTGTTTTCATACCCGCATGTTTACCAATCATCCGTCGTTCTTGATATCTGCATTATCCCAACAAACGGCACGTTTGGAAGCAATATTCCTCATACTCTTCCCACTTCAACACACACACACACAATTTCCCATCTCTACTAGATTGTAAATTCTACAAAGTCAGGGCCTAGGTCTGTTTTATTCCTTAATAAATATTCTCAAGGTTCCTACAACATTATAGATGCTCAATAAATACTTTTTTTTTTTTTTGAGTAAAGACTCTTCTTTTCTCTCTCTTTTTTTGGGGGGGAGGGGCAAAGGAAGAGGGAGAGAGAATTTAAGCAGACTCCACTCCCAGCACAGAGCCTACACAGAGCTCGAGATCTCACGACCCTGAGATCATGACCCCAGCCAAAATCAAGAGTCGGAGGCTTAACTGACTAAGCCACCCAGGCATCCCTTCAATAAATATTTCTTCAGTGAATCCCCCTCTCTGTGCCATCTTCTGAAATCCCTATCACACATAGCCATGACGTAGCCCGTTATATATGAAACACCAAGGCTTTGGGAATCAGACAGGCCTAGGTTTAAATTCTGGCTCTGGCTCTGCCATTTACTAAAAACATGAATTTAGGCCAATTATATTAACACTCCAAACATCAGAGTTCACATCTGTGAAATGAGACTAGTAAGACACTTCTCCGTGATGTTAAAGGATGCAAAGGGACGGCACACATGCATGGCGCACAGAAACACTGTGAGGAGGCACAGGTGGGTAGCTCCTCCTTACAGACGACAATGGTGTGACCCACTGAAGTTAACTACCCCCAGGACACAGCTTCATCAGCTACACAGGCTTGCTTTTAAGCAAAGTAAAAAGGGTAAATAAGTGGGATTACTGAGACTGGGACTTAGTCCCCACTTATTAGATCAATGCAATGTCTTGCACCTCTGAGAAGGGTCTAAAACTCAAATCATATAGAACAATCTGAAAATAGCCTAGCAGTGCTTCTCTAATGAATGTGCGTGCAAATATCACCTGGGGATCTTTGTTAAAATGAAGATCTGGAATCACTGGGGTGGGAACTGAGATTCTACATTTCTAACAAGCTCCCAGATCATGACGGCTCTCTGGGCTCCTGCCGTCTGTAGCCCACACTTTGAGTAGCAAGAGTTTAAAGCACTATGCAAAATATTGGGTTTTATCACTCCAAGGACCATACCATTAGAATGATAATATAGAACCATCTCATTTCTGTGCTCCATTCAATGACTTCCCCCAAGTACTATGATTTTCTTTCAATGTCTTTTAAATGCCACCAAATCATACTTTGACCCCTGATAATGATCATGATAAACACATCTAAATAAAAAGCCCCCCAAGCTCCTGCTAGGCAATATCTTTAAGCTTAGTGCCATATTGTTTGTAGTTGCCTTAGCTTTTCTCCTTTTCAATCTGCTGTCAAGTCAGTGAACCAGACTCACATCAAAGTCAATTTGAATTCATTTTGTACAATTTCAACAGATACTATTTCAAAGGGTTCTGCTAACTTCAAAAATAATATTCATTACCTGGTCGTTGAAGGAAACTGCTCTCAGGATATTGTATCCCGCCATCCCCTAATTTGGTAATTCTATCAGGAAAAGCAATTAAGTTTGTCTGACATGACTTGTTTTTATAAATCCATGATGCTTACTGCTCTTAATTTAATTCTCCTCTTACCACTTATAATTTCATTCTCATCTGACAGTTCGTATTTTCTCTCTGAGTGATTTTTCCCCCTTTATATTCCTAATCATAGAAAAGTCTGTGAATAACATCAGCCTTTGGGTAGGAGGGAAACTGGGAAATGGTGGGCAGTGCATAGAGTGCATCCCTGCCCTCAGGGATGCCGGGATTTTTGTTCCTTACAATTTGCACAGTGCCTACAGCAGTGCTTGGCACACAGATAGTGCTCAAGAAGCGTCTGGTATCACACACTGAGCCAGGTAAAGGTGACTATGACCCAGGCCTTTTCCCGTGTCTTCCATTAGTCAGGAGGCAGACATTTTAAAAAATAACAATTACAAAGCAATCTGGGGAGAAAAAATGATACCGTGACAGGATTTCCAGTGGAGACTAGACCTTGAAATTTTATTTTATTTTCAATGCTAGAAAACCTTCCATCTAAGATGCTGTCAGCAGTTTCTGTCTTATTCATCAGACACCTGAATTACCTGTGATAATGTACGAGTTACAGTAGCACAAGCCAGAGGATGGCCAACCATCCTGGAAAACCTGAGCTCAGGGGAGACAACATGTAAGAGAAGTCACTTGGTGAGGTCTCAAAGGATGAACTACGGTTGGAGGAAAAGGAGGGAGGAACACGTTTTGTACACAGGGAGGAGTGTGCACAAAGCCGTAAACTTGTGGAGCTACGGGGTGTGTTCAGGGAAGCATAGGCATTTGCTCTGGCCAGAACATAGGATAGGGTTCCATGGGAAGCAACCAAAGATGGATCCAACTTTAGCCAGCAGCCAGATGCTGGAGGACCTTGTGTGCTGAGCTTAGAAACTGAATTGCATTAGGGAGCCAGGAAAGCATTTTTAAGCAGGGACGTGAGATGGTAAGATGTGTGCTATGAAAAAAATTAAAAATGACTGAAGGAATTTAACGGATGGATTTGATGGGGGCAAGATTGGAAGCAGGAGGAGAGATGACCATTGAAAGAGCCTTGGTGGATAGTAACAGGAGTTGGAAGCAACTACTACTAACAGGAAAGTTATCATGAATGGCATGCTTACAGTGTGCAGGGCACAGAGCCAACATACTGCAAGCATCATCTTACTGAGTTCAGAAATCTTGGGTAGGAGATGGGAGGGGAACTGAGAGACCTACTAGATGTGGGGAGGTAAGGGAAAGAGGGGAATGCAGAATGATTTCCCTATTTTGTGACTTGATGGCAATGTCTTTCATCAATTTAGGGAAGATTCAAGAAAGATTATTATTTTGGGGGGGAATCTGGGTTCTATTTTAGATAATGTAGAATTTGAGGTGCTTATAGGATTTTTCTAATGAAGAGCTTAATAAATGATCCTGGAGCTCTGAATTTTAGGCAAGAGACATGTTTGGAAGTTCCCCATATATAAATGGAGGTAAAAATGGTGGGTGAGGGAGAAAGACCATGGAGATGAACAAAAGAGCCAAAACAGAAATGGAAAACAATATTTAAAAGAACAAAGAAAAGGGAGGGAAACTTAGAAGGAATGTCAGAGAGGTAGACTGAGAACCAGAGAGGATGGTGTCAGGGCAGCCAAAGGAGAAGACAAGTTCAAAAGGACAGAGTAGTCAACATTGTCAAAGACTGCTCAAGATATATTCAGTACATTTGGGGAAGAAAGGCATCATTCATTCATCATTCATTCAATGGGGTTTACTTGCACACAGGGGTAATTCCTACTGAAAGCTTTCTTGCCCATCAGATAAGGCAACAGATGGATGAAAAAGCACGCCCTAAAACTGATAGTGAAAAAAGATCAATGTCTTGCATTTCAGATTAGTCATCTATCGCAAGTAACTCACTCTACAATGGTCCAGCAATGTACTAAGAGGACACTGAGGTATCATGAAAATATGAAACAACTACCTACTATATCGTATGGTGACTTGCCTGGTATGAATTGATGGACTGTTAGAGTTGAGTGGGAGCACGTGTTTTTCGTAAAGAATAAAACTGGATATTGGAGAAAATGGCCAATAAGCCCATGAAAAGATTATTAACATTACCAATCATACGAAAATTCAAATCAAAACCACAATGATAAAAAATAACAAACAAAAAATCACAAGAGCTATCACTTCATACCCATTAGGATGCTGTTATTAAAAAAAAAAAAAAAAAAAAAAAAACAGAAACTAAGAAGTGTTGGTGAGGATGTAGAGAAACTGGGACCCTAGTGTGTTGCCAGTAGGTATATAAAAGGGTACAGCCACTGTGGAAAACAGCATGGTAGTTCCTCAAAAATTAAACATGGAATTAATATATGATTCAACAATTCCACTTCTAGGTATATACCAAAATAACTGAAAATGGGGACTTAAACAGGTATCTGTATACTCATGTTCTTAGCAACATTATTGACAATAACCAAAAGGTAAGCAACCAACTGATGAAGTAATGGATAAAGAAACTGTGATATATACACACAATGGAGTATTATTTATCCTTAAAAAGGAAGGACATGCTGGCACACGTTCTAACCTGGATGAACCTTGAAAACACTCTACTAAATGAAATAAGCCAGTCACAAAAGGACAAATATTGTGTGATTCCACTTACGCCAGTCTCCTAGGGTGGTCACATTCATAGAGAAAGAAAATAGAATGGTGGTTGCCAAGAGCCAGGAGCAAAGAAGAATGTGGAGCTATTGTCTAATGGGTACTAAGCTTCTGTTTGGGAAGATGTAAAGGTTCTAGAGATGGATGGTGGTGATGGTTGCACAACAACTTAAGTGTACTTCCTTCCAGAGCACTGTATTAAAAAATGGCTAAAATAGTAAATTTCATGTATATTTTGCCACAAGACAACACTGAGTATTAGAGAAGATAGAGTCTATTTCCTTCTAAGATTTGCCTGAGAGAGAAAAGGTTCTGATTGTAGAGGGCTAGAGATGAACAAGTTTTCAGAAAAGAAACATCCCTACGAAGACCTTTTGTGGTGTCACAGCGAATAATACTAACAGAAATACTAATACTACCAAAAATATTACTACCATTTGTTGTTATTTTTTAGTAATGCTAAGTAATTTTATATTATTTTTTTCATTTCAAAAAAATTTTAAGTAAAAATGACTATTTCTAATTCATAGATAAGAAAATTGGGGCTCAGAGAAGTTATGTAAACTGTCAAATTCACAGGAATAAGAGGCAGAGCGAGGACTCAAATCCATGGCATCTGTCCCCAGGGCCCATGCTCTTACTCACTCCACCGCGGGTTGGGATTCTGTACCCGACTACCATGCAAGGCTTCCATTTGGAATACATTTGAATTTATCCAGAGAACTTTTTAACATAGGGAAATGGTTTTGTTCTTTAAAGAGTGAAGAATCTCCACCAAAAACTAATCAATAGGTATTTGTCCTACGCGTCTCTTGGTGAACACAACACAGAGGAATGGCTGTAACAGGGGTTCTGCAGCCAGACAGCCCGGGTTCCCATCCTGCTTTTGTCCTTCTAGTTGGAGGACTTTAAGCCTTAATTGCTGGAGCCTTAACTTTCTCACCTGAAGATTTGCTAGGATTAAATGAGCTAATAAATGTAAAACACATAGAACGGTGTCTGGTCACTAGAAAGATGCAATTAGCATTAACTATGTGTTTTTTATTATTTTAAGCCACATTGTGCCTCTGAGTGCTAATACTGGATCATCAACACTAAGAAACAAATTTGAAAAATCTAGAGGTGCGAGAGCAGTTCTGATGTATTCTCAGGGCCAATCTCCAGCCTCCCCTCTGCAGCTGTCCAGTGGTAACCCTGAGGATGGAAATGCACGCAGACAATCTACCATGTGTAGGCGCCGTGCTAGGAACCAAAAAGATGAAGAAGACTTCATGTGGATCCCTGAGGAGATCCTATGGGGCCAGAGAGATGAGCATAAACAAATGACTGGGATACAATGTACTACAGGGTAAGAAAGGGCTGGGCTTCGATCACCCTGGAGACAGAGGCAAAGGTCAAGTTTCCTGGGCTCTCACTCCTTCCTCTAGAATATCTCATTGCTTTGTAGGTCTCAGAGTAGGAAAGAACCTCCAATGTCACCATCTCACAACTCAGTCTTGTGTTTTCTTCTCTTGCACAGGTGTGGACTACACATTTGGAATTCAAAGAGAGGAAAATACCTTAAGAAACTGAAGAGGATTAAGAGTACATTTACTTTGAGGAACACTAAGTGATATGTGGAATGGCGAATCGCTCTGTTACACACCTGAAACCAATATCGCACTGTGTGTGAACCACACTGGAACTAAGATACATGCATACATACTGCATCAAGCCAAAAGAAAAAAGAAAGAAAGAACAAAAGAAAGAAAGAAAGAGAGAGAGAGAGGAGGGAGGGAGGGAGGGAGGGAGGAAGGGGAAGGGAAGGAAGGAAGGAAGGAAGGAAGGAAGGAAGGAAGGAAGGAAGAAAGAAAGAAAGAAAGAAAGAAAGAAAGAAAGAAAGAAAGAAAGAAAGAAAGAAATTCAGAGTTATTATTCACCGAGGACAACTTTGGGATATACATCAGGAAAAATAGCTTCGTGGTTCGAGAAGGAATCTCTACTACTTGCCTTTGTGCCCAGGGAGAAGAACACCCAGGCTCTGCTCCAGAGCAGATCAGTTCCAAGTGGCAGCAAAGCATGATAATCCCTTAAAATCATAAATATGGGCCACTGACATGTATACAAATGCTCTTAGTAGCATTATTCATGAGAGATAAATACTGGAGGCGACCCAAACATCCATATAACAATGGAATGATAAATGAAATGTGGTATATTCGATACGCTGAAATTCTACATTGTAATGAAAAAGAACAAACTACGGCTATCTCAACAATACAGATCAACCTCGTGGACACGATATTGGACACACTGGCCGAACACAAAAGAATATATATTTGATGAGTCCGTGTAGGACGTCCCAAACAGGCACAACTAATCTATATATTAGAAGTAAGGAGAGTGGTTACATCTGGACAAGGAGGAGGGGAAGTGGTTGGTAAATGGAAGTAAGAAATCTTCTAGGTTCCTGGTAATGTTTTATTTCTTGACTCGTGTGTTGATTTTGTAATAATTAGGGAGTACGTGTATGATTGGTGCACTCTTCTTTATACATATTCCAACACTACTGGCTTATTTTAAAAAAGGAAGAAAAATTACAAGGAAAAAAAATCCTAACCTAAAGCAAAGTAAAAGTGTACAACTAGATTAGGCTACTTGCTTTTCCAAACACAATGACTGCTATTGCCTACAGAAAAATATCCAAGGGCAGCCCTGGTGGCTCAGTGGTTTAGCTCCGCCTTCAGCCCAGGGCGTGATCCTGGGGACCCAGAATCTAGTCCCGCGTCGGGCTCCCTG
>NW_027326589.1:0-15309 GCF_048164855.1 Canis lupus baileyi
ACCTATTTTCTTATTGCCCCACTCTCTGATCCCCAGGGCCTAGCTGTGTGGTGTGACTACAGTAGCACTAATAGCTGTTGTTTACTGGGTACCACGTGTGAGCACTTTTGTGCATTATCTCATTTAAGCATATCTGCAATCAAAAGTAAGTAGCATTTTTATTCTATAGATACAGAAAGGGAAGCTCAGGATGGTGGAGTGACCTACTCAAGATAACCCAGTCAAGGAGCAGCAGACCCAGCTTCCATACCCGCTCCGTTCTCCTAGCAGCCTCTTGCTCTTACTGCTAATTCTGTTGTCTCTCCATAGACTGTCCAGCATCTCTGATTGACCCTCTCCTCTGCACAGCCTTAAAACGCATTTTGCTTCATTTCCTGTGGGTTTGACCTCCAGAATAGGATATCTGAAAGAATGTGAGACTCTCAACAGGGACAGAAATGAAGCTGCCTTGCTTGAGGAGGGAAGTAGATACCACAGTGCAACCAGCCAGGGAACTGCCTCCCACCTTTCTCTATAGGGCAAGGGAAGATGAGCATCCAGGTCCCATAACCCCTGTTTCCTACTATGGAGAAAACAAACAGGGCTGCTGGAGGACACAGCTCTTCTCTCTAGCAAGACTAATTCATTGTGGGAGGGGCCATTTTCAAGAACCTAAGCTTGAAAAGGCAATCAAAGTTCCAACTGGTCAGCAGTTGAGGGGCATTGCATCTTATTAAAAAGAAAATATGACAATTAGCCCAGACAGAAACATTTTTTTTTCTCCATCACAACCTTCAAATTAAAAGCCAATATATTATAATGATTTATTCCATTTTCATGGGTACAGTAATTATTACACTGAAGATAATTGGGTCCATGTTAGATAGCAGAAAGAACTGCCTTGGATCTAAGTACTTATTGATGAACAATACAGCATAGTCAATTAAGGTCTAGGAAAGAACCATGGCAGCCAGTGATTGGTGGTCTTGTTGCTAGATCTAATTTTTGTTATTGGGTCAGTAATGGCAAGAAGCAAATACTTCTCAAGTGGGAGGGAAGGAAATTACAAATTGGATGAAAGTAAATCACCTTTTGAGCTGTCAGGCTTTTTCAATCGAGGCTTTGGTTAATGTAGGTGACAGCCCTTTTTTCCTGCTACTTGGCATGCGGTTATCAGGAGCCATTTGTAACACTCCCATTTTGTCTGTGAAAAGACATTTTAATTGAAAAATCATTTGCCCATAAAATTATTATCATCAATTCACATTCCACCAAAGGGCTGCATTATGACCATAAAACAATTTGTAAGTGGATTCATTTTACCCACTAAATCACTTTACATTATGTTGTGAACAGAATGATTAAAGCAACTTAGCATTTTGTTGGCAAAGTGATTACATTATTATGCATTTCATCCACACAGATACTTATACTACTGAGTCCATTTGTCTTGTTGACAGAACATCTATATGTATTGGACAGAATGCATTTTATTTAGTAGATGCAATTAATTTTATTCACCAAACACTTTTAAACTTAAGCTACATTTTTTTGTCACAGGAATAGATTTGATTATAGGACAAAATTAATCTTGCCTACATGATCTGTGCTCATAAAGTTTCTTTAAACAACTACACAAGTTTGCAAACAAATAAACAAAAGCAAGGAGAGAACAATGAACAAGAGCAAAACAAAAGGCCTAAGAAAATATTCCTCTTGGGCCCATTTCCTTAACTAATCTATGTATCCAAGGGGAATAAAATCCAAAGATATCTTGATAATGTAGGTGAAGATGGTGGCAGACAAAGAGGAGCTTCTCCATTCTGAATAACTGTCCTGGGAAAATGGCGGGCACAGATCGTTCTTTTAAAAAGACCACTTAGAGCTACTTAAGCAGCTATCCGGCTGGTGTCTTTTCATCACCAACTTCCTTCGGTGCCAAGTCACAGGTGCCAGGTTTTAAGTCGGGGAGAAATAACTTAAGTCCTTGAGAACCTCAGGAATCCCAGTTGGGACCCAAGTTGGAGTATAGGAGGCTCTGCCATAAAAGTTACCCCAAATGGTTTTCTCAAAACCAAACATGAGGACCAGAAAATGGCTTGTCTTAAATCATGGGCTTCAAACCCAACTGTTTGCCCCTGGAATTTCCAGGTTTGGAAGTATAGAGTCTTTCCTGCCTGGGCTAGTCTGCTTGCCCAGGACCATGGCAGACACTGGGGGGGGGGGGGGGGGAAGGAAACCACATCTTGATGTCCCTGAGGCCCCCACAGTATAGGGCAGTCATCCTAGAAAGAGAAGACTCTGGATTCATTTACCCATTATCCAACGTGTATTTTCCAAGAACTTATTCTGTTTCATAAGAGATTCCTGGGTGAACAAAACCCTGCTCTGAGGTAGTTGATAATCTGTGGGAGGAATCAAACAGGTAAACAGGAAATTAAGTTTGGTAAGAGATTTCCTGATGGTAAGGGAAAGTTCTTTATCCCGATTGGGGTGGTTTGTAATAATCTCTATTACTAAAGAAAATAATATTTGTTCTTGATACGTATTTAAATTGTAAGGCAGATTTTATTCAGGGGGACTCTTGTGATAGATACAGGGACTACTAAAATAATATTTTGTTATAAGGGAGAGAGACGGATTCAACTCAAAATGTAACAAGAAGAAGAGGGAATTTATAGCCAAGGAGCAGGGTCAGGGAGTGGGGAGGGTCAGTGGATAGAAAATTTCTAAGAGGAGGTATCATGGGTAAGGGAAAATTCCTGCTGAAGGTCAGACCGGGATGTCAGACGTCACTCAGAGAATGGTGGAGATAAGGAATTTGGTTAGAAAAAAAAAAAAGGAATTTGGTTAGCTATCAAGGGTGATCAGGTATGGAGGGTGGGGGATTCCAGCCAAACTTAGCAGGGTTCCTGTTAAAACTGGGCCCTGGGGGACATGTCCAAAGAAGGGGCCTATTTGAAAAGAACTCAGAGAAGCCTGACTAGACTGTGGTCAAGGAGAGAATCTTGATCACTATACATGTGATAAACTGTCATAGAGCTATGCACAAAAACACACTGGTAAAGTCCGAGTAAGTTCTACAGTCTAATAGTTAAGTACATACTAATGTCAATATTCCAGTTTTGAGAATATTCTATAGTTATATAAAATATTACGATTGAGGGAAGTTGAGTGATGAATATGCCTCTCTATGCTATTTTTGCTACATCTATAAATCTATTCCTATTTCCAAATAAAACAGAAAACAACTAAGGTGGCAAGCAATGTGGTGGGGAAATGCAGAGGGTACTGTAGAAGGACAGAGAAATGCTTGGGATGCCTTGGTGGTCCAGTTGGTTAAGCATCCAACTTTTGATTTCTTTCTTTTTTTTTTTAATAATAAATTTATTTTTTATTGGTGTTCAATTTGCCAACATACAGAATAACACCCAGTGCTCATCCCGTCAAGTGCCCCCCTCAGTGCCCGTACTCTTGATTTCAGCTCAGGTCATGATCTCAGGATCCTAAGATCAAGCCCCGCATTGGGCTCTGCACTGGGTGTAAAGCCTGCTTAAGATTTTCTCTCTCCATCCCCTCTGTCTCTCATAAATAAATAAATAAATAAATAAATAAATAAATAAATAAATAGATAGAGTTATAGAGAAATACTCTTGGGGGTAACAGAGAAGATGCCCTGAAGGAAATCATATCTTCCAAGGGAAGAAATTTAAGTGCTTAAAGAGTTGAGCAGAAAAGGGAGAAAAGTGAAGCCTGGGTATGCCAGAAAACAGGAGTGGAGGACAATTTAATACATGTCCAGTTTCTTTCTTTTTCTTTCTTTCTTTCTTTCTTTCTTTCTTTCTTTCTTTCTTTCTTTCTTTCTTTCTTTCTTCTTTCTTTCTTCTTTCTCTCTTCTTTCTTTCTTTCTTTCTTTCTTTCTTTCTTTCTTTCTTCCTTCCTTCCTTCCTTCCTTCCTTCCTTCCTTCCTTCCTTCCCTCCCTCCCTCCCTCCCTCCCTCCCTCCCTCCTTTCTTTCTTTCTTTCTTTCTTTCTTTCTTTCTTTCTTTCTTTCTTTCTTTCTTTCTTTCTTTCTCTTCTTTCTTTCTTTCTTTCTTTTTCTTCTTTTTCTTTTCCAGTTTCAAGGTGTTCAGATTCTAATTATTTTATGAAGCTGGCAAAGTTTTAGCTAAATTGAGACTCAAAAGATATTTAGGACAAAGAAGTATCAGGAGTAGAAGAAAAGGAGTCCTTGAGACCTGAGGAGTGCTGAAAGGATGAGTGGAGGAGCTGTATCTTGCAGTCTGATGGTTACTGGGAACCTGCTGCCAAGTATGTGGGCTGTGGAGCTACAGTGGTGAGGATGTCACAGCATGGCCCTCACTGCCCTACCCAGTTCACTGGTTTTCTTAAGCTCAGCAACACCCATGTCTCTGCGCTCCTTCCCCACAAAACACATCCACCAACACATTCTCCCAGGATTACGCTAGGTGGTGCTTGGCTCATCGGGACAACTGCTTCCTGCTGCCGCAATGTTCTCAGTTAATCTGCCCACTTTAATGGTAAGACACTGTGTCCCCAGGAAAGCTGGGGAGAGGAGTTGTTTGGCTAGAGCAGCTTTTGTCATCAAGCTCCCACTCTAATCCATCTATCCAAATCACATGCATCATCTCAGACACTCCATGAAACACCCACTCCAACCTTCTCACTCTAGGAGCTTTTTTTTTTTTTTTTTTTCCTACACTAAGTAAACCAGTCTTTCTGTCTTGTTATAAAAACCACCCCCATGTAGACAGAAGCTGAATAAATCAACAACTTATCTGTACATTGCAAAAGTATCATAGCTGAATACTCGTGAGGTCCACTGGGAAGTGGCAAGAGGGCCTGCAGCTCCAGACATAATAAGAAAAGTGACAGCTGACTGCTAATGGATACACAGCTTGATGTAGACTTGCACAGAATGCACACAACAGTCCTACAGAGACCAGTACTGTATTACCATCATGCACATTTTACAGGTAAGGAAGTGGATGCATAGCAAGATAAACAGCTTTCCCAGGGGCTCATGCTCAGTAGGTGTTACCAGAATCCAAACAAAGGCTGTCTGACTCCAGAGTCTTTCTCTTCCACTAAACAACCAACTCTTCAGGTGTCACCAGAAGCATCTCCAGTTATCCTTTGCTGGTACTGGCCAGCCTGGAGTTAAGGGAGCCTGGGACAGACAGGTTTCAGATTCTTGCAACTCATCTAAACACATCTTCCTGAACTTTATGAAACACCTAAAAGACAAATGCATTCCCTGGACTAAGGGAAAAATCCCTCAATAGCCCTTGGTCTTTCTGGAGATATATGGAAGCTTTTTAACAGTCACATTAATGCAATCTTTGGGTAATAATTCTCTCACTTAAGAAAACAAATGGGAAAAGGAGCTTTTGCTTATAGTATGTTAAATTACTTTAAATTACTGGAAGCCATTTTGCCAATGGATTTTCCTGGCAAATTTGAATATGAATAAGGACATTTTACTCATTTCCCTGACACTTTCATAAAATACTTTCCAAATGGAATACCAGAAAGCAGAACAGCCTATGTTTTCTTCTCTGATATGGACTTTTTAATGAAATGTAAGCACCACATCATTACTGATCCCTAAAAAAACTTAATAAACTTAAAAAGTTGAGTCTTAACAAACTAATAAAATTGAAAATTAGGTTTTAAAGAAAACTTTGCTTTTTAGCCCCAACCTCATCATTGAAAATTATTATTATTATTATTATTATTATTAGATTTTATTTATTTATTCATGAGAGATAGAGAGGCAAGAGGGAGAAGCAGGCTCCATGCAGGGATCCCGATGTGGGACTCAATCCTAGGACTCCAGGATCATGCCCTGAGCTGAAGGCAGGCACTAAACCGCTGAGCCATCCAGGGATCCCTCATCATTGAAAATTAAATAAGAAATTCCAAAAGCCAAAATCATGAGCAGGAGGCATCCCATGAGTCTAAATAGAAATGTCTGTTGATTTTCCGGAAATAAAAGCACTCATCACAGAAAGAATTGTGTAGCTATATTATATATGAAAGTAGATTTTATAAGTTATTGGCTAAGACTTCATGACACCAAACCATTTAGCCAGTGCATTCAGAGACCCAGTCAGTCAACCACATGTTTGACAGATAAGACAATGAAAACAAATTTCCTTCAAAAGTCACAGCTGCTGAGGCTATACAGATATCAACCCTCACTACCCATCATCATCACTGGTAGTGCACGTTACAAATAAGATTCCCAGGAGGCAGTTCAACACGGTGGTGTAGGAAGACCTTGAAATCCCATTCTCCCATGAATGCACTAAATCTATATTCACATATAGATCAATTTTTCTGAAGAAAAACTGAGAGCTAACCAAACAGCAAATAATAGAGGGACCACATAGAGAAGGGTAGGAAAGGCACAGATAAGGTAAAAGTTAGAACCCAATCCCCAACACAGTAGGGAGGGATATCACAGAGAGACTCATGTGAAGACTTATGCGCCCTCAGTCACAGTCTAAAACAAACAGTAGTTTAAAGGCAACAAGATGATAAGTGGACATCTATTTACTACATGCCAAAAGGGTAGGAAACTGCTGGATTATTCTCCAGGGCTGGAGGCACCTGTGAGCACCAATTTTACATTCTCCCTCCACTGTGATAGTGTGGAAAAGAGAAGGGCCCAGGTACTCTAGCCAGCTTTCTAGGGCCACCTCAGTGTACCCCAGGTCCTTGACCCATACCAGTTCCAGTTGTCCCCCCAAGAAAGCCCCAATGTGGTGCACCCCAGGACTTCCCTGGCCCATGAACACTCTAGCTCCAGCCAAGGCAAATCCAACACAGCACAGCCTGGGAACCCCTGGGTCTGCGCCTATCTAGCTCCAGCCAGCCTGCCAAAGCCACCAGCTGCACACAGTCTACATAGAGGCCACTCTACATAGATAAGGCCACTCCTTCAAGACCAGGAAAGGTTGCTGTTTTGCTAAATCATAGAAAAAAGTCACAGAAAGTCAAACAAACATTTCATTTCTTCAAATGAAACAAGATAGCCCCCCCCAAACCCTAATGAAACAGAGATAAATAATTTATCTGTTAAAGAAGTCAAAGTAATGATCATAAAGATACCCATCGAACTTCAGATAAGAATGGAGAAACACAGTGAGAGGTTCAACAGAGTTGGAAAATAGGAGAAAGAGCCAATCAAAGCTGAAGAATACAATAATTGAAATGAGAAACACACTAGAGGGTATCTGTAGCAGATTAAATAATATAAAATAATAAATGAATAATCTAAAAGACAGGACAATGAAAAGAAAAAAAAAGACAGGACAGTGGAAATCAGCCAGTCAAACAACAACAACAACAACAACAACAACAAAAAAGAATATTAAAAAATTAGGATAGTTTAAGGGACCTCTGGGACAACATCAATCATATTATCATATCATGAGGATACTGTAAGAGGGGAAGGAGTAGAAAACTTAGAGAAATAATGGCTGAAAACTTTAACCTGGGGAAGGAAACATATCTGTATCTCGGGAAAAAAGAGTCCCAAACAATATGAACCTGAGGAGATATACCATGATATATTATAATTAAAGTGGCAAAAATTAAAGATAGAGACTCTTAAAGGCACCAAGAGAAAAACAAATAGGTACATTCAAGAGAAACCCCTATAAAACTATCAGCTGATTTTTTCTATGGAAACTTTTTAGGCCGAAAGGCAGTGGCAGGATATATTTAGACTGTTGAAAGGGGGATACCTGGGTGGCTCAGTGGTAGAGTGTCTGCCTTTGTGATCTCCGGGGGGCCTGGGATCTGGTCCCACATCAGGGTTCCTATGGGGAGCCTGCTTCTTCCTCTGCCTATGTCTCTGCCTCTCTGTGTGTGTGTTCTCTCAGTCAAAGTGATGGGGGAACAGAGGACTAGCTGAGGACAAAGCATACTGACAAGTCCCTGAAACAGGCAGAGGGATATTCCTCTAAGGACTCAACTGCCTCCATGTTAATACTGTGCTAAGGGCAAAAGGCAATCCTAGCCCGACCCCCAGGATCCTGTGAGTCTACTTTAACATACAAAAATTCCTTTAGAAATTTCCTTTATTTTTCAAAAAAAAAAAAAAAAATAAATTTCCTTTATCTCTAAACTCCCAAGATACATGTTGGTGATCATCCATAAGCACATGGCCCACCCATAACATCTGAAGGGCTTTATGGCTCAGGTTTTATTAAACGGTAGTAAGTGACTCTTTCCTAACAATAGCCAGCCCCCTCAAGGTCCTGGAGACCTTGCCTCCAAAATTGCTTGGAGAGGACACTATCCTCAAACCCCTCCCAACTCCCAGGTATATAATCAGCCACCCCTCACAGGCCTGGGGCAGCCGCTGTTCCAGCCCATGCATCCTATTCCCGCGCTTTAATTAAACCACCATTTTGCACCAAACATGTCTCAAGAATTCTTTCTTGGTCATCGGCTCCAGACCTCACCCTGCCAAACCTCACTTATATTCCAAAACTTCATCAATTTTATGAGACCAGCATTACCCTGATACCAAAGGCAGACAAAGACACAGGAAAGAAGGAAGAAGGAAGGAAAGAAGTCAGGAAAGAAGGAAGGGGAGGAAAGAAGGATGAAAGGAAGGAAAAAGAAAAGAAAACAAAACAGAAAAAAGAAAGGAAAGGAAAAGAAAAGAAAAGGAAAAAAAATACAGGCCAATATCCCTGATGAACTTAGATGCAAAAATCTTGAAAAAAAAATAGGCAAACAAAATTCAAGAATACATTAAAAAGATCGTACACCATGATCAAGCGGATTTATTCTGGGGTTGCAAAGATGTTTCAATATTTGCAAATCAATCAACGTGAATCTGCATTTTTATGAAGTGCTCAACCCATTCATGTGCGGATGGCCCGAAGACTAGCAACCAGGGGTCTATACATCTAGTCAATCTGCCAGAGAGGCAGCTCTGGCCTGAACACCTGCCGCTGTGCTATTTACTGAAGTCCTAACTTATTTGGAGACCAGTCCACATGGATTGCCTCTCTCTGCCTTATCCCACCCTGCCTACTCCACCTACTGCTGAGTCTACAACCACTGAAGGATTTAGGATCTTATATTATTTTTGTGTTTGATATTTAAAATATTTTTTCCTCAGTTTTCTCATCTTTAAAAAGAGAGAGAGTGATAAACATAGTGTCTATCTTATAAGGTGTTACAGGGCTTGGACCATAATACATGTTTAATAAATGTTGGCTATTATGTTCCTCTTGTTTCTATCATTTATGAGGAGAAATTTGGAATGTGAGCTTGCTTATCTTTCAGACTTGACATAAGAGATTTGGTTCACAAGTCCACACCCTGATAATCTTCTAGGCCACTCAGAAAGGGCTTGCTAAATATCCAATATTTCAGTAGCCCTTTTATTCAGAGTAGCCAAAAACTGGGGAAAAAAAAATGTATACAAGTAGGAGAATGTTTGAACAAACTTGATATATTCATATAATGCAATATGGCATAGAATTTGTTTTTAAAAAAGATAAACCACTAAAATTAACAACAGATGTTGGCGATGATGTGGAGAAAGGGGAACCCTCTTACACTGTTGGTGGGAATTCAAACTGTGGTGCAGCCACTCTGGAAAACAGTATGGAAGTTCCTCAAAAAGTTAAAAATAGAGCTACCCTAGGACCCAGTAATTGCACTACCAGGTATTTATCCAAAGGACACAAACATAGTGATTTGAAGGGGCACATGCACCCTAGTGTTTATAGCACATGCACCACAATAGTCAAACTATGGAAAGAGCCCGGATGTCTATTGATAGATAAATGGATAAACAAGATGTGATTTATATAGATATAGATATAGATATACCACTACTACTAATAGTTCACATATACTAATAACATAATATAATAAATATATATTATACTAATATATATTATATATATATAATAGTAATATTCAGCCACCAAAAAGAATGAAATCTTGCGGGCAGACCTGGTGACTCAGTGGTTTAGGGCCGCCTTCAGCCCAGGGTGTGATCCTGGAGACCTGGGATTGAGTCACATGTCAGGATTGAGCCCCATGTTGGCCTCCCTGCAGGGAGCCTGCTTTTCCCTCTGCCTGTGTCTGTGCATCTCTCTCTCTCTGTCTTTCTCTCTTTCTCTCTGTGTCTCTCATGAATAAATAAATAAAATCTTAAAAAAAAAAGAATGAAATCTGCTATTTGCAGTGACATGAATGGAACTAGAGGGTGTTATGCTAAGCAAAATAAGTCAAAGAAAGATGAATATCAGATGATTTCACTCATATGTGGAATTTAAGAAACAAAACAGATGAACATGTGGGAAGGGAAGGAAAAATAAAATAAGATGAAAACTGAGCTAGAGGAAAACCGTAAGACACTGAACTCGGGAACAAACTAAGAGCTGCTGGAGGGGGGTCAGTGGTGGGGAGGGGTAACTGGATGATGGGTGTTAAGGAGGGCACTTGAGGTAGTGAGCCTTGGGTGGTATGTGCAACTGATAATCGCTAAATTCTACCTCTGAAACTAATTTAAAGAAAGGAACAAACGAATGAAAGAAAAAAAAAGGGTAAGCCACTAACATGTAGTAACATGGATAAATCTCACAAATATTAAGCTAAACAAAAAAAGCCAGACACGTAAGGACATACTGTATGATTCCATTTATGTAAAGTTCAAAAACTGACAAAATTACTCTCTGGGGATAAAATTCAAGACAGTTATTATCTCTGGAGATTAACAAGAAAGAGGCAAAAAAGAGAGCTTCTGTGGTGCTGGAAATGTCTTTCTTATGGTGCTTCTTATGTCTTTCTCTGGGTGATTCTTATATAAATAAAAATTAATTGAGCTTTATGTTTAAGACTAATGCAGTTTGTAAACTTTACCAAATGCACTTTACCTTAATTAAAAATTTTTTAAAGCATAATATGTATTTTAATACCAGTTTTAAGTGAGATTTTACACTCTTTTAAACTTATCAACGTGTGAGCTTCCGCTTCCCTTTGAAGAGGTTGATGATAGAAACAATGCAGAATGACAAAATTTTTTTGTCTCCTCTTCTCCCCCAATTTCTCATTCATTCTCCCTTCAGTGTCTCTAGCCCTCTTTACAAAGCATCAAATTATTATTTCATGTTCATTAATCAGATCATTCCACTGCCTGATTTATCTGACAAAGCACTTTTTTTTCCCCCAAATACCTAAACTAAATTTATCCTTTTCCAATCCTGGCCAATTACTCCTCTTCACACACTGTCCAGCACACACAATGAATTGCTCTTGGCTCAGCGTTGGATGCAGCCTCCATGCAGAAGCTAATTAGGGCATTGCATTTGTTTAGTCTCATGTCAACCAAGATCCACCACAGACCGTCTGATGACTTATAAAATAGCCAAAGTAGTGGGCTTGAAAATTTTGCCTCAGAAATGATTTTCAGTTGGAGTTGAGGAAAGCAGTAAAATTCTCCTTTTATCCCCCACCAAGTTGTATCCCTTTTGACTTAATTTAAAACTTCCCTCATCTCAGGGGCCTCTCTGAAAGAGAGAGTCTGAGCTAGAGTCTCAAAATTGGCCTGTTGGATTGGAAAACAGACCCACCTGACCAGCTGTCTCTGTGATGACAGGCATGGCCCCTGCAGTTCATTCATTTACTCAATCATTCATTCACTCAAGAAATATATATTGAGCATCTACTATACTCAACATACACGGAAAAACACAGAGTATCTGGCTTTGCAGAGCAAATATTCTAACTGGAGAGATGTAAGTGAGATAATTTCATAAATGATAAGTTACGTGACTAAATAAAACTGGGAAGTAGAATTGAGAATGTGCAAGAGGATAGAGACACTTTCTATAAGGTGGTCAGAGAGGGCCTCTTTGAGGAAGCAACATTTGAGCAGAGACTTGGATGAGGAGAATCAATCATCTACACTAGGACTGAGGAAACCATCCGAAGCAAAGGAATAGTCAGTTACAAGAATCCAAAGGTGAAAACACTATGAGTTCTAGGAACAGAGAAAAGGAGAACCTAAAGGGCAACTCCTGACCTTGTCCCATTGCCTGGTCTCCCTACCAGGATCTTCTCCTTTTCAGATATTGAGCAGTGACCCGTGACAGGACCATGGCATCATTGCCTCCAGAAAAACAAACAAACAAACAAACAAACAAACAAACAAACAAACCAACAACAACGACTGAAATATCAGCATCTACCATGATTCCTTTTCCAAAATT
The DNA here is from genome assembly GCF_048164855.1 of Canis lupus baileyi. Lineage (NCBI taxonomy): Eukaryota > Metazoa > Chordata > Mammalia > Carnivora > Canidae > Canis > Canis lupus. The sequence continues at coordinate 12,251 of NW_027326589.1, forward strand.
CTATTGGAGAAACCCCTCCTCCTCTTATCCCAGTCAGTCTCGGCAGAGATCCCTGCCCTCTGGAGACCAAGTGTAAGGCTCCAATTAGGCTGGCTTATTTCTGCAGGTGCCCCACATAAAAAGAGCTTTCTTTGAAGGAGGTGCTGACTGAAACAAGCTCTAAGGCTGGTCAACACAACAGGGGAGATCAATAAACAAGCCATGAATTAGGATACCTTTGTTAAGACTAACTGTAGATTCACTCTAAGTTATAGGCCCTTTCTGAGTAGAAGCCTTACTGCCTGGAAGATAACATGCTGGGGTTTCACATCAGACATTTCACATAATTAGGATTTCACAGTTCAAACAACTGTTTGATATTTTATTCTGGAAATCAATGCTGTTGGTCAACGAAACAGAATTCACCCAGGGCTGTGGTCATGGACGTATGCTTAGCAAGGATTTGATGACATGACTTGTTCAATTTCTAATTTTTCTCACCAGTTCTCAGGTCTTACAGAGACTGGCCAAAATGACTTTGTGTATTGGAATGAGAGGATTGCAAAAGAAATAGAAAGGTCAGTCTTGGTGTGCAAAGAATATCTAAGCCCTAGGAGGGAAAGAAGTACTGGAAATCAAAGCAGACTTTATAGATAGAGAGATAGCATTAAGAGCATAGACCTTGGGGCTCCTGGGTGGCTCAGTCAGTTAAGAGTCTGCCTTTGGCTCAGATCATGATCTCAGGATTCTGGGATCGAACCCCCGCATCAGGCTCCCTGCTCAGTGGGGAGTCTATTTCTTCCTCTCCCTCTGCCCCTCCCCACCATTTGTACTTTTGCTAGTTCTCTCTCTTTCTCTCAAATAAATAAAATGTTTTAAAATAGAGCATCAACTTTGAGGTCCATATTCTAGCTCTATCCTTTACAAGCTGCATGACCTTATTCGGGTTATATCTCTTTATCTATCTCCCCATCTGTAAACAAGGAACAGTAATAGTACCCACCTGTGATGGTTCTCCCTTTTCCCCTACAGATTGGCCCTCCACCCTTCTCTGCCCAGCTTTCTGTCCCAGGAAGCTTATCTTCCAGAAATGCCTCACTCAGGCTCCCTCAAACTCCAGCTTCCAGTTGTATTGGGCAGATGCAAGACAGTAGCAGAAAGGTGGAGAGTGAGAAGAAAAAGAGGTCACGGTATAGGGTATTTGTTTCTCCTTCCACTCCCTGAAGGTGCAACATGGACAGTCACTGAGTTGGTTGTTTGTTTTTAGGGTTTGTTTGTTTGTTTGTTTGTTTAATCTGTGACCAAAACTTCTATCATGCAGTCCCTCTTACAACGCTACAGCATTCACTGAAATTTGGTACTTTATCTTCAGGCCAAGAGGATGCTCTAAATTGGGTTCTTTAAGAAGAAGACTTTGAAATGTAGATTCATAATAAGTAGCTTAATGGAAAAAACTCTTAGGATCAACCTCTGTGAGGAAAGAAATGAATCAGGATTGGGCAGAAAGAGTTTGCAGTTGAAGATTTCTGCTGACTCTATGGACATCTCTGAAATTGGGTTGAATCTTCAGTTGTCAGGAAGGGACCAAGCCGCTATCCTTATTCAGAGCAGATACTGGATGCAAATGGCTGTCTTCAGCTAAAGCAATTCCCAGCCACCCTATTAGTTAGTGGCACTGCCATCAGCCAGGGGGATGAGTCCTCCAGGTCTGAACAAGGGACTAGGGCAGAGCATCATGCACCCTACAGAGTGATGACATCTCTCTACCACTGTAAATACCTCAGAGGTCTCCACATAACTTTTTATTCCCTTAACTTAAATCACTGTAAGTAGCCAGTTATTTAAATTCCTTTTGCATTACCATTGATTTCTTGCTGGGACTCAGATGAATACAGCCCCTCATCAACTTGTTGTGACACTTATAAAACGCCTGGCACATATTCAGGACCCATACATATTATTATCCAGAAATGATTCCTAACCATTTTCTGACAGTGAGTGCTCCTGCATCCCCAGGAGTTTCCCCATTTCCATGAGTTAGTGGCCAGATTGACAAGAAGTCCCTAAAGGTAACCCAGCGGTGGGATAACTTGAAATAGAGAATGTTTTCTTGGAGGAACTGATTTTTTTTTTAAGATTTTATTTATTTATCATGAGAGAGAGAGAGGCAGAGACATAGGTAGAGAGAGAAGCAGGCTCTATGCAGGGAGCCCGACGTGGGATTCAATCCCAGGACTCCAGGATCATGCCTTGGGCCGAAGATAGGTGCTCAACTGTGGAGCAGCCCAGGTGTCCCAAGAGGAACTGATTTTTAACAGGTTTTTAAGTGACCAAAATAAAAAGTTAAAAGTTATGCTACCAAAACAATGCAGGCACTTCATTTACTCAAAGATGAAATTTAAAAGAAAGACATGTCTCCTGCTCTCACTAAGTTTATAGTCCAGTGGGAAAGACAACATATACCAGGAATCAAGCAAATATGTGCTTTCACGTTGTGGTGCAGGCAATGAAGGAAGTGTGGTGCTTGCAGAGAATAGCAAGGATAAGGGGACTAAATAGACAGGTGGACAAGGCAGCCTGTGAGGAACTGATGTTTAAGCCAAGATAACTGGGCAATATGCTAGTTTCAGGGCCACATGGAGTGACATTGGGGAGGAGAGAGGACTCGGAGGAGTGGGATGAATGTGGGGCTATGATTTGAGGTAAAATCACAGAAAGAGGCAGCACCTTCTAGGACATCACTGGAAGGTTTTAAGCAGGGGAGAGATGTCATCTGATTCATATTTATAAGAAATAATGGCGACTATTATATGGCAAAAGGACTGGAAATAGGCAGAGCAGAGAGATTTGGCAGGTTGTGATTGTGAATCAAAAAAGCAGTGGCAGTGGTTTTGATAAGCATGGTGGCATTGAGCTTGGAGGGAAAAGGACAAGTTCACCATATATTTGGGCTTGATAATTACTTGAGTATGAAGGGAGGTGGAAAAGGAGAAAACAAAGACAATTTCCTGGCTTAAATAATTAAGTGGAGGGCGGTGACATTTACTGAGATAGGAAATGTGGGAAAACAAGTCTGGGAG
>NW_027326590.1:0-15023 GCF_048164855.1 Canis lupus baileyi
CACACATACAGATGAATCTGTGAAATGAACAGGAAGCAACCAGATGTGTGCATGTCGCTGTCAGCAGACAGAGAGACCTGCAGAAATGCAGAGGGCATACCTGCCCCTTCATGTACATCAGTAGTGACCAAACATTGGGAAAGTGTCTGCTGAATACCAACTAGGGAACCTATTATGCTTAAAAATATTGCCTTGGACTTGCCTGATAGCCTTGGAGCTGTTCAAGAAGAGCATGGTCAGCGAGGTACAGAGTGTTGGCTCTCTCTGTTTTCCAACTGCATGTCACGATGAGTAACACAAATGGCATTTTTTCTTGGATTAGACGTTGTGTTCATGACTATTGGTTTACTGGCTCTCACAACAAGTTTGTGTGGAGGGAGTTTTATTAGCTCTGTTCTACAATAGCAGAAACTGAAGGTTAGTTTAAATGACTTGCTTCATGTTCTCGCCACCTCTCCAAGTCCACCATCCAAACCAAAAAAAACAAAAAGGAAAGAGAAAGAAGAAAGAAAGAAAAAGAAAGAAAGAAAGAAAGAAAGAAAGAAAGAAAGAAAGAAGAAGAAGAGAAGAAGAAAGAAAGAAAGAAAGAAAGAAAGAAAGAAAGAAAGAAAGAAAAGAAAAAAATACATTGAGGAAGCAAGATTTTCAGCTCAGCCTTGAGAATTTTAGGACATAATTCTATACTTATCAAAATTCTATGGTGTGAGATTTTTCTTTTCCTTTTAAGTCTTAATAAATAAAGATTTGTAAGTGTCTTGAGCAGCCACATGCTTCTTTCTGTATCTCAGCTATGCCTACAGAAAGCCTCAGTGGTGTTGTTGTTTAAAGATTTGATTTGTCTCAAAGAGAGAGAGGGTATGAGCAGGGGGAGAAAGAAAGGGAGAAGCAGACTTCCTGCTCAGCAGGGAGCCTGATGTGGGACTCTATCCCAGGACCCTGGGATCATAATCTGAGCCTAAGTCAGACGCTTAACTGACTGAGCCAGCCAGGTGCTCCTGAGAAAGCCTGTCTTTATGGCCACATCCAAAGTGACACTATCATGCTAATGGTGAATTATCATAACCTTGTTTATAGGTAAAAGAAAAGTTATAGAAGTAACAGCAAATAGCATAATAATGGTGGTAACTAGAGGCAAAAGAAGAAAAAATTAACTTTCTGTAGCGTTTTCAAATCAGGAACTTTAGGAAAAGAAGAAGAATGAAGTTATTGCCCACCCCACCCCCACCCACCCCCATCCCAAAATCTGCATTTTTCATGGCTGTACAAATATGTTTCTAAAAGGACCTCTAAAATACATGGCCATGCTATTTCTGGGTGAAGTGGTCAAAATGCCAGCTAGTTTCTGATATCTTTGTAGTATATTTTTCAAGCTTTTTTTTGTTTTTTTTTTTTGAAAGAATTTAGGTAGATTCTCTTGTATTTCCCTTTCTTGTTTTAAACTGGTATTAACTTAATATTACTTTCCTGCAGGATGAGCTATTTATGATTGGGAAGATAAGATGCTGACACCTTAAGTGAATTGGAGACTAATTCAGAACAGCCATTGTTATGCTTATCATTATTGTTTTGTTAAATCATTTGTGGACTAGTTTTTTTTTTTTAGGTTGAAGCTCCTGTTCTTCATGTAAACATTTTAGAATTTGAAGGTTTTCAGTCATCTATCACCAAGGATACAAAGCAAACTGGTTTTAAATTCCAAATAACCAAACCACCGTAACTTGGCTTTCTGGATTCCTGGGGGAAGGAATGCATTTCCTATAATACTCTACCTACTTATCTATGATCATCTATTAGTTATATATAACTATGATTGAGAACAGTATAATTCTATAATTGAACATATTCTCTGCTAAAAAAATAGAAAAGTGGCAGACTTTGGCAGCTTTTAGAATTCATTTTTCATGCTTCATGTGTGTTTAAACCTAAGTAATGATTATTTCTCAACTTCTCCTATTCCAATAATATTTCATTTGGAAAAGCCAATGTCATTAGCATGGCAGTGGTACTCTTCTCCCTGGAAGGAATTAATGTCTCGTGTATTGGTATTTGTGGGGAGACCCCTCACCAAAATCATTATCAGTGACCCTTCTGCATTTCCTTATGCCCCAAACCACATCCTTGAGAGTTATGTCAAAAGCATTCACTCTGAAATATAAAAGTAATTCTTAAAACAAAAATAAAATAACTCAAAGAAAGGGCAAAAGATCTGAATGGCCACCTCAGTAAAGAAGTTATACACATGGAAAATATGCATATGAAAAGATCCTCCACATCATATGTCATTAGGGAAAGATAAATCAAAACAACTGTGAGGGATCCCTGGGTGGCTCAGCGGTTTAGCACCACCTTCAGCCCAGGGCGTGATCCTGGAGACCCGGAATCAAGTCCCACATCAGGCTCCCTGCATGGAGCCTGCTTCTTCCTCTGCCTGCATCTCTGCCTTTCTCTCTCTCTGTGTGTATCATGAATAAATAAAATCTTAAAAAAAAAAACAAAACTGTGAGATACACACACCTATTAGAATGGCCAGAATCCAAAACACTAACAACACTAAACACCTGTGAGGCTATAGAGCAGCAGGTGAGCCACTTTGGAAGATGGTCTTTTACAAAATTAAACATCTTCATAGCAAATAATCCAGCAATCATGTGGCTTGGTGTTTATCCAAAGGAGTTGAAAACTTACATCCACACAAAAACTGCACACAGATGGTTTGTTTATAGCAGATTTATTCTTAATTGCCAAAACGTGGAAGCAACCACGATGTCCTTCAGGAGGTGAATGAATAAATAAACTTTGATCTATCCGAACAATGGAATATTATTTGGCATTTAAAAACAACAGCAAAACAAAACAGAAGAGCTATGGAGCCATTAAAAGACACAGAGGAATCTTAAGTCCACATTTCTCAGTAAAAGAAGACAATCAGTCATTTGTATGGAATATGGAGGCTACATACTGTACGACTCCAACTATGACATCCTAGAGGAGGCAAAACTAGGGAGACAGTAAAAAGATCAGTGGTTACAGGGGAAGGCTGAGGATTGGAGGGATGATGAGAATAAGCACAGAGGATTTTTAGGACAGTGAAGCTATTCTGTATGATGCTATAATGGTGGATATGTGACATTTACATTTGCTAAAAAGTAAAACCCATAAAATGTACCATACCAAGAGTGAACCTTAATATAAACTATGGACTTCGACTGATAAAGATATAGGAATATAGGTTCTATTCTGGGTAGTGGGGTGGGTTGTAGATAGTAAAGGATGCTGTGGCACATTATGTAGGAATTCATGATACTTTTCATTTAATTCTGCTGTGAACCTAAAGCTGCACCAAAAAAATAATAATAATAATAAATCCTATTTAAAAAGAGGGGGAAATCACTTTCAAAATATGCTCATAGAAGGTAGCAGTACAGGAGAATGTTGGCTTCTCTGTCAATATAGCTCTTAAAAGAAAACGACCAGTTTCTCTAAATCCAAGTGCTTTAAACACATTTATCCTTCGGCATTGTCCTTGAGTCCATTAAAAATCTCTTTTATTTCCTCAATCTGTGCCATATTGTGTTGAAAAAATAAAGGACTAGCTTTAACGATGAAGGAATCATTATAAATCATTAATAATTCAAAACTATTAAACAACAAAATACAATAGCGGCATTTCTCTTAAGGGAACTAGGCAATGTGCTCTGTGCATTTTGGAGGCTTTATTCTGGCTATCGTTTATCCATCTCTCTGGCACAGATGTGGTTATTTTCCGCCTTTTCCTCATTTGCATTCTAATAAAGAGTTAGCAGTGAAAAAGAGATTGTAGATTGGAACATTAGAGATTCAAAAGTATTTTTAAATATTCCAGAAAGCAAACTTGAATGTTCACTCTAGGTTTTGTGGTAAGACCTGTCCCATCTGTGGAACTGGAATTTTCGCATTTTCTACTGCTGATATCTAGCCCAGCCATGTTGAAAATTAACAACTCTGGGTCAATTCAAGTGTTTCTTAAAACTCCTCTGACCAAATGGCTGAAATTAATAATGTAGGAAACAACAGATGTTGGTGAGGATGCAGAGAAAGACGAACTCTCTCACACTGTTGGGTGGGAATGCAAGCTGATGCAACCACTCTGGAAAGCAGAATAGAGATTCCTCAAAAAGTTCAACATAGAGCTACCCTGCGACCCAGCAATTGCACTACTAGGTATTTATCCAAAGGATACAAACATAGTGATTTGAGGGGGCACATGCACCCCAATCTTTACAGCAGCAATATCCACAGTAGTCAAACTACAGAAAGAGTCCAGATGTCCATCAACAGATGAATGGATTAGAAGATGTGGTATATACTTCTTAGGGAATATTATTCAGCCATCAAAAAGAATGAAATCTTGCCGTTGGCAGTCATCAAACCTTGCCATTTGCAATGATGTGGACAGAACTAGAGGGTATTATGTTAAGTGAAATAAGTCAGTCAGAGAAAGACAAATATGATATGATCTCACTCATATATAGAATTTAAGAAACAAAACAGATGAACATAGGAGAAGGGAAGGAAGGAAAAACAAAATAAGATGAAAATGGAAAGGGAGAGGGAGGCAAACCATAAGAGACTCTTTACTATAAGAAACAAACTGAGGGTTGCTGGAGGGGAAGTAGGTGGAGTGATGGGGTAACTGGGTGATGAGCATGAAAGAGGGCACTCAAAGTAATGTGCACTGGGTGTTGTATGAAACTGATGAATTACTAAATTCTACCCCTGAAACTGATAATACACTAGATGTTAACTAACTTAAATTTAAATAAAGAATTAAAAAAATAAAACCCCCTCTGACCAAAATTTACACAGCTAGCTAGAAGAATCAGACCAGTTATTTGGGGGGTATGGTAGTGGTTATTCTCCTAATGGTGGCAAAGATATTTAAGAAACTAGAATCACAGAATGTAAAATTCAGCATCATGTTAATACTGAAGCATCATTACATTTTTCTCAAATTATGAATGGTTTTAATATTTGGGATTAGAGGTTTATAGTGAAGGGCTAGTAGGGAAGTGAAGGTCAGGGAAACCAGCTCCCAAGTGGGAGCTTCAGCACTAGAACGGATTCTCAGGATCTTGCTTACAGTGTCTCCAAATCTCAAGAATCCCTGAGATTAAAAGAAGAATAAGAACCCCTGGGAATCTCCTAATGATTTATATCAGTCTGAAGTTCCTATGTGGATAATTATCAAAAGTTCAGTGAACACACATTCTGCTTCAGACATCCTGTCAAGGCCATTCATCCTTCTGTCCAGACTTCCCAGTTGGACTCCAATACCTGCCTTTCTTACTTGTTAACCCTGAATCAGATACATGAGCACATTCTGGAAACTGTAGCTCTCAGTTCCTTCTCTGCACTTACAGGAAAACCTGAGAAGGAGCTGGCGGTGATGTCCAGTGAAAACAGTCAAGTGCATGTACCATGATCCTGCTTCTTTCACTTTAAGTATCCAATTCAATATATCTACATACGTATTTTTTTCTACATACATATTTTTAAAAGCAATTACAACCCTGACGTATATGCCTGAATGGCTTATTTTACTATTTGGAATTTAAAATTCAAGAATGAAAGAAAAAGACGTTTGGGTATACGGAGCTTCTTGGATCTATAGATTATTGGCTTTCATTAAATTTGCGACGTTTTTGGCCATTATTTCTTCCACTAGTTCCCCCCTTTCACTCTCTTCTCTCCTTGTGGCACACTCATTACACACACGTATGCTTGGTAGTGTTTCAGAGATCTCTGAAGTTTTGTTAATTTTCCCATTGATCTATCTTCAACTTCATCGATTCTTTTTTATTTTCTTTTTCCTGCCCATATGACTCTTCTGTTGTAACTGTCAAGTGAACTTTTCATTTTAATTATTTTACTTTCCAAATCCCAAATCCTCATTTTTTTTTCTACAACTGCCATCTCCTTAATACGAGTTAATACAAGTTTCTGTTCATTGAATCATTGTCATCATACTTTCCTTTTACTCTTTCAGTATGGCATTCTTTAGCTATTTGGATTCCTTTGAATCTAAAACCAGGGCTGGGGGGACATACACACACAGTTTCTATTGATTACCCCTCTTTTTTCTGAGTTTGAGGCACATTTTCCTATTGCTTCACATATTTTTCTGTGGAATATTGCATATTTCAGACAATATTGGCTTTTTTTCTCCTGAGAATTGTTTTGGCTTTTGTTTTGTTGTTGTTGTTATTGTTGTTGCTTTGTTTTGTTTTTCTTCATTAAATCTGTGATGTATGTCTCCCTCTAAATGTGTGGCTTTGGATGTTTCTGCTGAGTTGTTTTTGTTATTTTATTTTTATTTTCAAGTTTGCTTTCCTATGTGTATTTCCTAGGAATAGCTTACTGTTCAGTACAGGATTAAAGATTATTTTCAAACACCTCAAACTTATGAGTCTTTCTACTCTCTGCTGACAATCTGTATGCAAGTTAAGGAACAGATTCAAACAGGCTGCTTTAGATTTATCCTTTTTTCTTTCTTTTTTTCTTTTTCTTTCTTTCTTTCTTTTTTTTTTACTATCCATAGAACTTTCTTGTGTCTCCTTTGAGCGTGTGCCCTGGCACCAAAGGCCAGAGATGTACAAGCAGCTTAAATCCGTTGTGATCTCTGCTGTATACCCACATTGCTTCTGGCCAATCCCAGATGTGTAGAAAGCTTATCAAACCCCCTATGTGTGCTCATTTACTGGAACTCTTGTTTAATCACTAGCTATGCAAATTTAAGCAAATAGAGCTCCTAGCCTCTCTTTTCACTTGCATCAGGATTGCCCTTGTATTAGTTAGGGTTCTCCAGAGAAACAGAACAAATCAAATACACCTACAAACACACATACACACATATATATGAAAATACATGTGTATTTTTGCATATTTACATTTAATCATGTGTTTATGGAAACTAGGAAGTCCATAATCAGGTATCTGCAAGGCATCTGAGACCCAGGAAAGCCAGTGGTTAGTTCTAATCTGAGTCCAAAGCCTTGAGAACCAGGAGTGTCCATGATGTAACTTCTAGTCTGATAGCAAAAAGCCAACCTCCAGCTCAAGCAGTAAGTCAGAGAAAGAGAATTCTCTCTTCTTCTGTCTTCCTCCATTTTATTTAGGCTTTCAACAGGTTTGCAGATTCCCTACTTGGGGAGGACAATCTGCTGTACTTACTCTATGGGTCCAGATACTAATATCTGCCTGAAACATTCTCACAGACACACCCAGAAATAATATTTAACCAAATATCTGGACATCCTGTGACCCACTCAAGCTGACCCATGAAATTAATCATCACAACACTTTAATAATAGTGTTCTAAATTCTGTGTAATCTTACTAGCAGTGACAGTGACAGCCTGCCTCTCCCTGGCTGAATTATCATGGGCAGAGCCAGTGAGGTCATGGGATCCATCCTAGGCAAGAACACCATAGGCTCATGCTGTTCTTACCCAAAGTTTCATAGTATTCATGAATAGATGCTGTTTACACTGATGTTCGATGTTGGGTGATTTCTAGATTTTTAGCAATCTGAAATGATTGTGTTTGACAGTTTTGCCCAGTTTTATGGTTCCTTTCGGTTAGAAGATAGTTGGCTTCCTAATCCCATTATGCTGGGAAGGAGATTTTATTAACTATAAATTTATCTAGAGTATATAACTCCTTTTCAACATATCCCTTTACCATTCCAAGCCTGTGCAAAAAGAGACACACACAGAGGATGAGAGAGAGACAGAGAGAAAAAGAGAGAGAGAGAGATCAGTGATCCAGAAAATGTATCACTTCACAACACTTCAGCAAAAAGATCTTGCCCTTTCAACTCAAATGAACCTTGCTTTGAATCTTGGAATTATAACTTCCTACTATATGTACTCTGGAAAAAAACACTCAAACTCTTTGAGCCTCCTCTGTAAAACAGGAATCTTAGCTGGGTTTTTGTAAAGACAAAATGCCTTGGCTATAATGTGTACTTAATGAATGCTCGTTTTCTTTATTATACCCCTTCTCTTTGCTTTCCATAAGCATATGCTATGTGTAACTGCCTGATTTTATGTTTGGTGTTTAAAAACTGCATTAGATCGTGTATTTGGTTATTGATGTTTAAAGAGTACATAGCTAGAATTATTGGTAATTCAAGAGACACAATGGAGAAATGGTTTCTGAAGCAACCAACACCCCTCTGGTTTGATGCCCAAGAATGCAGCCCTATTCTTGTGTTTTTACAAGCCTTATGTTGATTTATGTTTGCAAATGTACTTTTGGTAGTTTTCTTAGGCTATATTCCCAGTGTCTTGCTTTAGATAACCATTGTATATATATTTTTTGCAGTATTTTCTAAGTGTTACAAGGAAGAAGGAATGAAGGGGATAAAATGCATGTTAGTTTTTGTGGGATAAATTCCAAACCAACTGATTCTAGTGGAACTTCCCTTTTTTTCCCCCCAATCTTTCTCTTGGTCAGTTATAATATCATTACATATAGCATTAATATCATTACAGCACTCTCAGTGTTTCTTCTCTGAACAAATTCACTCAACCACAACTAGTTACTAGACTAGTATTTCAATTCTAAGTACTGGTCATGACTAGGAAGTGAAGCAAAGAAAAAACCTTTGTAATAACAAAGGTTATAGTCTCATTTAGAGAATATATCCATTTTCCTGCATCTTGCTTATATACATTTCATTTTATGTGTATGCCTAAATACATTGTGAGTTTGACAAACCTATACCGTAATTTTGAAAAATGAATCTGCTTTTCTCCATGACTATTAACTCTTAATAGTAAGAGACATGATTTATTTTCCCCTTGAATTATTACCTCTCTCATAGGAGAGAGTATCAGACATCAAAGATCAACCTGGCTTTGTAGAAACAACACTGGAATTGAAGTGGAAATGGAACACAAAGTTTTCTCTGTCCTGCCCTCATTGTATGATCTTGGTTAAGTAAATCAACTTCTCTGAATTTTGCTTCCCTTCTATTCAGTAATGAGATTATTTAATCCCAAAGTTTCCTATTGCTGATAAAATGCTATGACTCTGCAATCCTCTTACATTGGTCTGAATTTTATCTATGATGTCTTTAAATAATTTATAAAATAAATGCTGCTATTTGCTGTCTGCCTGATTATACCTAAGGTTCTCTGGTATATTTGTTCCATTAGGTGTTGGATGTTATTTTCAGAGATACGATTTAAAGTTTCCAGGCAGCTAGACTAATCTCTTTTGAGATTGGGACCTCATTTGGTTATGGCCTCACATTAATAATCAGTTTATTGTACCATGAACTTCCCCACTAATTCATCTTATATTTGTGAATCTATATTATATCTATATTTATATCAATTTCTAGATCGGGACATTTAAGAATATGATTTGAGAACATTCCAGAATAGGATCTCTTTAGTCCTGTTCTTAAGCCCTAGAGTACCTTAAGATTTATTTCTTTATTTAGAACAATCTCTTCTTTCAGTGCACTAAATTATTATATCCCATCTACCTAAAAGCTTTGAAAATATCTTCAAGTGTTCAATTTACATCTGGTGGTGAGAAGAGGCATGGGGAACATAAACTACTGGCCAGACCCTGTTCAGAATTCTTCTATTTGCTTAGCTCCATTGTGACTCCAGCAAAGAGTTAAGCTAAAAAAAAAAAAAAAAAAAAAAATTCCTTAACTCATGTACCTTCAGTGTTCTGTGGGAACAATGGAATAGAAAAGCAGCACATTATAGGCCTCACCCAAAGAAGGGGCTCAGGTTTGTACATTTCAACCTCATCTAGTCTCCATCTTATTAATGGTTTAATTTTGGCAGCTACACACCCAAGAGTGAAAGACATAAAATCCACAATTTTACCACAGCTGTTTCCTACTTCCTCTACAAAATTATTTAAACACCTTGTGACCTAAGGGGAAAGGATAAATGAATGACTTTCCAAATGAATTATCTCCTGTCTGCTGTGTCATTTCAGAAGTATTTGCTAATGGACAGAATAATCTTTCACAATTATCTTTCATGATCTGGAGATTTAAAAACTGTACTTAATCCCGGTTCCTATGTTTTCATTCTTAGAACTGCACTTTACATAGAAGCAGAATTGCTATAAGAAATATGGAATCATGCTTCATTTGAGAAAGCAGAGAGGATTTACTAAATACTCTAAAATCCTTCTGAAAATCTTGTCTTCAGGAGGGAGCTTCAGGATCACATCTTTAGGATTTGGAAACGTAAATTGTGCTGCCAAAGAGTTTTCTTTTTTTATAAGTAGTGAGCTATACAAACATGTTTTGAAATACCATTTTGAGGATACAAAGTCCAGATTCATATTAAAATTCAAAGGAAATTGAATTACATAGTGGTAATAACACCCCTACCTGATCATCTGTTAGTAATGCCATGGTAAATATAATTTCAGTGATAAATCTCTGCCAGTACTACCATGTCCCTGTTCCACAACCACAGAGCATATACACATACACAAAAAGGAGTAAGACAAGGAGGGGGGGAAAAAGCCACTAAAACACCTCACATAATAAGTCAACACTTACAGTATTAAAATATCAACCCTTTGGACAAAAGAAAATAGGAATGATAACTGATCCTAAGTCAGGTACAATCTTGAATATTTCTTTCATCAATAGAGATCTTGCAGCTGAAGTTATGTGAGAAAGGTTAATTAGATTAAAATTAACTCTACCACTGACTATGGGGATCTTAATCATGCAAATGCTTGAATCTTACTATTTTTTTTTTTTTCAGCTTGATACCCAGAGGTGATGTTTGCTTAGCTCAAAATGACTTTTTTCTCTTGGCCACAACACCCAATGGAATGTGTCTCCGGCAGCCAAAATTGAACATAGTTGATTGAACAAGGGTAAGCACTTGAAAGGAATGGGACCAATAAGATCCTCTCCCCTAAAAGCTGGACAGAATGGCTAAGTGGTTCTCATCAGCTTGAGAGAGAGAAAATTTCCGAGGTTAACACAATCATTTCACCTGAATTCACTATTGGCAAATAATGCCATTCCATGAAAAGGTATGACGGATATGTCCAGAGAGATTACAAACATCTCATCCTGGGTTCCTTAAAGTCTCCATTTCTTCATTCCACTTGTTGCCTACTTTCTAACCCTGATTTCTAGAGACATTGCTCACTATTAATAAGCTTCTTTTCTGATACTTAAATGAACAAAAATTGATTTGAATGGTTATACCCCCAAATTCCTGTCTCATACAGGTAACTATAGAATATAATAACTACTTTAACCTAACTATACCTAATTTTAGAAATGAAAATGAAATGTAACAATGTGATGACAATTCTGAGAAATAGAAATTCTAAAGAACATACTACAGTTTTTAATGACACATTGCAGATAGTGATTATTGAATATTTCTTGAATCTTTTTTACTCATTTAAGGGTAAAATTTTTTAACAATATATGTGAGTAGGGTATCTTGAAAAAGCCACAGTTTAATTGGCATATCAAATCACAAACTGCTTTGGGGAAATATTTTAATATTAATCTGGTTTGTGTCTACTTAGTGTGAAAAGTTCCGAGTTTTTTCCCTCTCAACCAATATTCTCTGAAATTTCTTGCTCTCAGAATGTGTAGAAAGACAACATATTATCCTTTCTCCAACTGGAATCATCACAACGTTGGTTAGGCTTTTATTTCTCCTATAAAATGTCTTTTATTTAATAGGATCTATTTCCCAGGTGTTAAATTTTCCAGAAGAATAATTTCCCTTGTTTTAACTCCTGGCCTGTATGGCATTGGTCTCTCTTGACTAGTTACTTGCATATAAAAAGAGTTAATTTAAATTCAAGTCCCGCAACCTATTTTCCACTGTTTGTAGATGACATTATGTAGTGGAAACTAATATAGGTCCTTGTTAAAATGTTTTTCTATTTCAAAAGTGATTTATTTTGAATTCAATTTCCCAGTTATTAATATAAACATCTAATTCAAAAATGTAATGTCTTAATAACAAAGTCCATTGAATTGGGACAAATTTCTGTCTGTTTCAGGAGACTGGGGTAGAAATCTTTATATGGGTAGAGTTCTATTGTCATTTTAACATTAATGCATGTGGTATCATAAAATCCATATTGGTATAAACATTAGTCACTAGGCCACAGACTTCCTTTTTCATTTTATATATGTACCAAAATGATGCAAAACATGTTATACTAGGGGGTAGCTTTTTATACTTCTGGGTCACCACTTGTTGGAAGAGAGAACAATGGGCTAGATCTAGAGAGAAAGAGATCTTTCTTTCTTTCTTTCTTTCTTTCTTTCTTTCTTTCTTTCTTTCTTTCTTCTTTCTTTCTTTCTTTCCTCTTCCTTTAATACTGGCTACAAGTAGGCAAGTTTAACCAAGAGGAAATTTAAAATATCATCTTGTTAACATTTTTCCACATCTGCAAGGCCTATCCTTAGAAGATTTAATTTTAAAAAGATTTCCTCTTATCATGAACAGGTTATGACATAAGCCAAGTACTAAATTCTAGTTTAATATCTTCTTAGAGCAGTTTTCTTAGAATCCTGTGAAGTTCTGTGTTGCTTTATTCTCCCCTTCTTGCCTGCCACTTTCCAAAACTTCCTGACTCCCTTTCTCCATGATTTGTAATCTCTGTGATCCTTCAAGGCTCACATAAGACCTCAACAAAACTTTTCTCAAAGTTCAAGGCAACAGCTACTTCTTCCCATACTTGATTTATCATAATAGGATTCATGCTTGGCATTTAGTGGTACAAGGAGAAATAAACATTTATTAATGAATGGTTCCTCTTTGGTAGATATTTTTAGTCTATTATAATTTCTAATTCATCTCTCATTTATCTAATTTGGTAAACTAATAGAATGATTCCTCAAAGTACAGATATTACAATAACAATATCTTCTGTCCTTTGCCATCACCCAAGTAAGCTTTGAAAAACACTTATGTTTGTCTTACAGAGCCAGTCTTCTTTTGATTAGGTCTTAAATAGCTCCTAATTCTACTGAACATACATGAAATCTGTAGGATTAATTTTCTTTTTCCCTCCTTTAATTAGATCCTTCTTTTCTTCATAATCCATTATCATTTCTTGAATATAAATAAAAAATACATAAATGGACAATTAAGCTAAAAAATAAAGCATGACATCATATTGGGCAAACAAGCTATCAACATAGGTTAGTTAAATAATAATTGAAGATATATGTATACAGTGCCACAAGACAAGGTATGTTCCATTGGTGAGGACAACGGCTCATGTAGTTTCACAGGAGAGAGAGGTTACATTCATCATGAATGAACTGAGACAACTGCATAGAAGAGGGGACTTTTTCTCTGGGCCTAGAAGAATTGTTTGAAATGGGAGCAAATGCATTTTAGGCAAGAGAGGTAAGTATGAAGAAAGGAAAGGAAGTAAGATAATGCAGGGATTGTTGGATTGACTAGCTAGCAGTAAAGAGCAGACAAGATTAAAAAGAAAGATGAAAAACAAAACAAAAGACTAAAAGGGAAGATGGATTGTTGGACAGTAGAAGGTCTGAATAGCATGCTAAGAATTTAAGGGTTTACCCTTGAGGAAATGAAAGAAACTGAGTTTTAAAACCAGAATTAAAGTGTCACATTCTAAAGACTTAGCTTGTTGCAGATTTAGTTAATTTGATAAGGAAGAGACTGAAGGAAAGGAGATGGGGACTGTTGATGGAGCACTGAAGGGAACTATGAGAGCTAAAGTGAATATGTGGCATCACCAAAAGAAAAAACAAAAATAACTGCTGCATGACATGGAAAGAGGAACCCACTGGGCTTGGAGACTCAAGGAATTTTGTAAGGTTAAAGCATCAAAAGTCCCAAACTGATACTAAAAGAAAACAGAAAAAAGAGAAAAGAAAAGAGAAAAGAAAAGAAAAGAAAAGAAAGAAACAAAGAAAGAAAGAAAGAAAGAAAGAAAGAAAGAAAGAAAGAAAGAAAGAAAGAAAAGCATGTCAAAAAGAAGAGGGAATATTCATCTTTGGAATTACTTAGTAATGAAAAGTTTATTCCCCTCCAGTGGAGAGTTCACAGTTACACTGGTATGCTCCTTTCAACAACTAGGGTCTTCCAACTACTTGAATACCCTTGATTTTAGAAGTATTCTTTTTCAATTGTGTGAATCTACATAGCTCCTGAGAGTAAGACGCTACAATGTATTGAATGCACAGCACACCAAATCTCCCAGAATATCCTTTATGGGGACAACTCTCTAAAAAACTATTGAAAATGTGTTGAATTTACATACTCATAACCTGACACAAATTTCTCCTTGTTGCCCAACCTCTGACCTTCCCCATACACACACATACGCACACACACAAACACACACACTCTCTCTCACACACACACATTCTTAACTGGCTTTTTAGGCTGCAACAGAAGTCACTTTGTAAGTCTGCTCAAGGAAGATGCGATTAAGATAATTTGAAATAACCATTTTTCCCCACCTTGGCTTATTAAAGCTAGATGTTTATCTAGAGGCATTCTGCACCTAACTATAAGTTGGGAGACCCCAGTGTCAACAGTAGTAGCAAAAAATGAAAATTACTATAAAAATTCCATATTTTAAGAGAAAGGTATCTTTTAACAAAGTTTATAAATTGAGATATGCAAAATGAGTTTGTAATCTGTGGAAAATCTGTCTCAGGATATTTGATATAAATGCATTATATGTAGGGGTACATACTTTTAAGAGCAAAACCAATGCTCTTAATTGCTCATAAAAGAGTGAATAATTAATAGATCTATTAAGGCATACCTTCTATACTTTATGAATTTAATACTGAAAAGTAGTATAAATAAGAAAAAGCATTGAGCAAGGAAAACAGGCTATTGAACTGAATTCTGAAGTGTGTGTGTGTGTGTGTGTGTGTGTGTGTGTGTGGCTGGAGGTGGAAGTTTGAAATGCTCTTAAAATTATTTTTATAAATAGAATACTATCAGAATACTATTTTAA
>NW_027326591.1:0-14984 GCF_048164855.1 Canis lupus baileyi
TTTGAAATACAACAGATCAAGTAGTGAGAGTAAGGAGAGAAGGAGGAGGAGGATGGGGAGATCAAAAGGAAGGAGAAAGAAAAGAAGAGAAAGAGGGAGAGAAGGGAAGTGGAGAAAAAAAGACCTTCCATTCATTGGGGAATTGATAATGCTTGATATCTCATTTAACTCTTACAGAAAGAAGCTCTAGGATATAAGACCTATTATTATTCCCATTTTAAGATGAGACAGCATCCTGAAAAGTTTAAGTTACACGCCCCAGATCACAAAGCTAATAAGTGGGGTGAAATCAGATCCACTGTAAGAAATTTATTTTAAAATGATCACAGCAAAGATGCTTGGTTTCTAGTAATGAATGTGTATGTTTCCCACTCAGTGATAGTAAGAACTATACAACTGCTTGCGTCTCCACTCAAAAGTTGAGAACCAGATTTGAAGCTCAACCACAGCAATTTTGTTGTCCTTCAAGCTTGGAATATTTGAGTGTGAGTATTTTTGTTGTAAGACACAAAATCTCTTATGGTTAAAAAGCAGAGTACAAAAACATGTACACAAATAAAATGAATGTGTTCACTTCCTGGTTTAAAAATTATTCCTAAAATGTACTATGTGCCACTCATTTGCTTTTCAAACCCTTTCTTCGTGCAATACAAAGGAATCTTTCAGCCCAATCTCCACTTGCAAACAGGGCTCCTCTCCAACTTCATTTTGTTATTTAATAGACTTTTATATGTACTTGACATATGCCAGGAGTTAAGCACTTTACAAGAATTCTCATTTAATTCTCACTACAACTTGTAAGGCAGGTTTCTGTTATCTTTCATTTTGTAGGTGAGAAGCTGATACCCAAAGAGGTTATATAACTTGTTTCAGGTCACATAGATAGTAAGTTCTTGAGCCAGGATTCAAATTCAGACCATCTTGCTTAGATGCGCACCTTTTTTTTATTTCTTTATTTTTAAGTTTTTCAAAGATTTTATTTATCTGACAGAGAATGAGAGAAGGGGGGAGCAGTAGAGGGAGCGGGAGAAGCAGGCTCCCCACTAAGCAGAGAGTCTGATGCAGAGTTCAATCCCAGGACTCCAGGATCATGAATTGAGCCAAAGGCAGACCCTTAACCACCTGAGTCACCCAGGTGCCCCAAATGCGCACCTTTAAATGAGGCTGACCCACATGAACGACCAACAGTAAGGTCACATACAATTTGTAGTATATAATCAATGCACAGTAAATATTTGGTGAATAAATTGTTGAATGAATAAACAAATCCCAAGACTTATCCAGGCCTATCCTTACTTCCTTTGCAGGCAGGTATTATTCTGCTTTTGCTTTCTCAAGTATCACAACTCAGCTTGGTCACTGGTCTACAGCCCCAGTATCACCCTTCTTGGTAAGAGACTTGCCAACAGACTTGGCATCTGTTTATTTGTTTTACAGGCATGACCCTCTTTAGCCACTAAGGACTTTGGTTCAGCCTCACTTTATGATTCTCTCAGCTCCCAGGAACATCAAGTAGGGCTCCGCCATGGCACAAGCCCCTTAAGAAACAAATGCTAAGTTTGTCCCACTTGGAATCTTGAGTAATCCCACCCCAGCTACCCTCAAAAGGGGAGTTCAGAAATTCTAATCAATGGTGTCTATACTCTCTGGGATTACTACATAGCACTGCTTAGTGCATGTCTACATGTTCAGTCCACATTTGACAGAGAAAATCTAAATACATAACTGATTAAGTGGGACAGCTCTAGTGTGAGCCTAGGGACAGAATTTTTTGGAAGAAATTCTGTTTTAGCTTTGGGGTATAAAAGCAAGGTTGTCATCCAAAAGGCAACAGAAGACTTTAAAAAATTGTTTTAACCTTTTTTCAAACCATTAAAACCAGAAAGATATATATTAGAGAAGGTATACTCCTTATATTTCCTAATAGAGCTACATTACAAAACTGCTTATGTTCATTACCTTTAATTTGTAGTTTATACTGATTTTTCTGTTTGTTAGCATTTCAATGAATCTCATAGTGTTAAACTGATATTGTTTAAACAATATGATAGGAAAAATGTTTAATTCTATCTAAAACATTATGAAGAAACGTCATGCTACAGAATCTCCAATTCTGTTCCTCCTCATGGGGGGAACCTCAACCTCATGGCCCTTCATCTGCCTCTCTCTTTCTCCCTATCCTACTCAGGGTTGGCCTGGTTCACAAACATAGGATACAAATGGCAGACAGATCCCCAATACCATCATGAAATTAAAAGTGACCCAAATAGGGGCGCCTGGGTGGTGCAGTCCGTGAAGCATCCAACTCTTGGTTTGGGCTCAGGTCATAATATTAGGGTCGTGTGATCAAGCCCTGTGTTGGGCTCACACTCAGTGCAGAGTTTGGTTAAGACTTTCTCTCCCTCCCCCTTTTCTTCCCCCTACCACCACACTCACATGTGTTCTCTCTCTTTCTCTCTCAAATAAATAAATAAACCTTTTAAAAAGTGACACAAATAGGGCATTGAGCCTAAGAGAGTCTATTTTTCTAAACTTTTCCCAAGCAAGTTAGCACATTCCAAAGAATGCTAAATCTAACTTGATGGTATAAGGAGGAGCATATGACAAAGCTACTCCAAGGCCTTGAGAGAAACTCTCCCCATGCAGTAGGAACCATGAAAGAACCCAGGTTTTATGAAAGATGTCTCTGAGGTCAGTGGGTTTCTAACCTGCAGACAAAAGGGAGCACACAGAAACAAGACCTAAGGTGACAGAAAAGCCCAGGAAGCAATAGAGTATCATTTGTTCTATTCAGGGTGGCTGACAAGGGACCTAGACAACAGAATACGTTCTCTGCCCAAGAACCTTTCTCTATAGGCACTAACAATACGGAAACTTCCACTGTCAGAGGGAAAGACACTCTATCCCCCAAAGGCTCCTGATGACTTCAGCTTGTTCCTGGGCCTTCACAACCCCTTCTACCTGGACCTTTTATAGCTTAGAACCCATTATAATCTAGTTCTCCTTATCTTTCCCATAGCAAGAATCTGGCTGGTCTAGCTCATTCTTTTGGGAGAAAGCTGTCTGTGCGAGGCTGCTTTATCGGCTAATAGTTGATCAGGTTTCCACCTGCTCTTTAATAAGCTGTAGTGTCTGGGTTAGGAGAGGGGGTAGGATCATGAGGGCATAAAACCTGTCCACTTAGGGCTGGCCCACCAGCAAGGTCTCTAAAACAAAGTAACTTATAGGAGAACAGGATATGGGAGGGGCAGAAACTATGACTTCAGGATGGAAGGTCCGGCAGGAACGAGCATTTTCCCCCAGCCCTTGCAACTATAGGCATCATCCATGTAACCCCTGGATCTGGAAGGCCTTCAGAAGACTCAGCCCCACCACTTGATAGGACTTCATATTAGTTTTGTTACTCCCAGCTCAGATACTCTCAGGCCCAAGTCCCATTCACTGCCATGTGTTCCTAATCCACAAATCTATGTAATCATATCAGTTATTAATTTATGCTACTGTCCTGCTGGGCAGTGAGGTCTATGCTGATCTCAGTCCATTTGGCTGGAGCCATAACCCCTGACCATGGTCCTGTTAGCCCTCCTCCCTAGAAAATGGATGCCGCTCCAGGTTCTTCAGCCACAGTTTGCAATCATGCTCCAGCTAAACCAGACTTCCCTATACCTCTTTGCCGCCTCTCTTCTTCCTTGGAGATTCAGCACTGCCTTGCTGCCATGTCCCACTAGGCTTCTTTGGACAGCAACACTGGCCTGGAAGGAGCCCAAGCCCACTTTTTCTCTATACATGATGATTTAGATTGCACTCAGCCAGTGCATGGACAGAAAAGGACTGCCCTTTGCCAAAGTTCCAAATAAACAGGCCAGATAACTCAGCCCTGGACAAGGAGGCAAACCAGCAAGGAAGAACAAGTGGCCAACAGGAAATAAAATAATAGCAGGCTTGAAGAGAATGACTGATATTTTAGCCCAAGTTAAATAAACCAAGTAGCATGGGGTCATGATTATATCTGCAATTTCTCTAGGAGGAGGGATAGACACTAGCATTTATTAAGCAGTGATTCTAAGCCAGGCAATGAGCCATTTGCTTTACACATGTTTTATTTAATCTTCACGATAACCCAATAAGAATTATCATCACTCATTTTAAAGATGAGGAAATTGAGGTGCAAAAAGCATTTGCAGCTTGTGCGTGGTTGTATGGCCAGAAAGTGGCAGTGCAGGAATTTAAATCTTGTTCTATCAGATTTAAAAACAAATGTAGTTTGCTCAGTACTGCCACACATAGCTTGTTCACAGCACATTACCTGGCTGCAGTAAAAGTGTTTTTGGATGGCTGTCTGTACCACCTCTATACTCTTCCAGTGACAGGGTGAGAGTGGTATCCTCAAAGAAGTGACAGGGTGAGAGTGGTATCCTCAAAGAAGTTAAGAGGCAAAGGTTGTCACTTATAGAAGCTAGGTATTTTGGACAACTATCTCTTCCTCTGTCCCAGATCCTCTGTGTGGTAGCGGTGGAAAGGTTCTCAAGCAGGCTGTGGAGATAGCTGCTCAAGGAGCTATTTGGAATCCATCCTAGGGGTACTGGGTGGCAATGTCACTGTGCTTCCATCTTAAATCTCTTCATCATATTTGCTCACATTGTCCAACTATCTTCCATTTCATTTTCAGACCTCTACTTTTCAAATACCACCATGTCTTGAACATTTACTGCGTGCCTGCACTATTCTAAGTGCTCCAGATGCAAACGCTTTATTGGTACTCCCCAAAATCCTATGAGGTAGGAGAAGGGTGTGAAATAAATCTAAGACCAAACAGGGAAATGAATAGTGCATGTAGGTGGCATTATTCTCCTTCCATTTTATGGATGAGGAAACAGAAACAGAACAGTAAGTCACTGCCCGAGGTCACACAGCAAGGAAGTTACAAAGCCAGGATATACACCCACCCAGGTAGCCTATCTCGGGAGGCCATGCTCTTTTTTTTTTTTTAATTTTAATTTATGATAGTCACACACAGAGAGAGAGAGGGGCAGAGACACAGGCAGAGGGAGAAGCAGGCTCCATGCACCGGGAGCCCGACGTGGGATTCGATCCCGGGTCTCCAGGATCGCGCCCTGGGCCAAAGGCAGGCACTAAACCTCTGTGCCACCCAGGGATCCCGGGAGGCCATGCTCTTAATGATTGTTTTTACCGTCTCCTTGTCTGCATATCATCAGCTTCTGGTCCTCTGCCTCAACGCTCCCCTGTGACCTCACACTTGACTATGGCTCTGAAAATGGATGTTGTCCTAATGGTCCTGGACAGTGGCTCCCTTCTTCTGTGAAGATACATTCCCCTGCTCCGGGCAATTCTCCAACCCAACCCAGCCCAGTCTCTCCATCATACCCTGGCCACGGACCATACAGTTTTTCCTCAGTCCTCGCCCTGACGACCAAACAAAGCCCAAGTCTTCCCCTTTGGAGCACTAAACCTCAGCTCGTCCTGCTTTCCACCAATCAAAGTTACTGCTCAGAATTAAATAAACTTTTTCAAAAGTTACTGCTTGGAAATTTCTACAAGGACAGGTTAAAAGCAAAGAGCTCCACCAGCCTACATAATAGGGCTTCTTTTTTTTTTTTTCAATAACAAGTTACCATAGCGGTACATTGGCTGCTGAACCATTCCCTGCAACTAGGAGCATTAGCACAACCCACAGTTTCAAATCTTTCAATAGACTAAAAACAAGTCAAAGTCGCAATCCCTTCTTAGCAGTCCTGTTGTAAGCAGAGCAGCCTCTAGGGTGGGAAGGAAGAAGTTGGTCCTTTAACAACAGCCAGCTCTTAATTACCAGGCTTCCAGGAATGCTGAGGCATGGTCTGCATTCAATGGTGCTCCGGAAGGCTGGCAGCGGGCTCTTTGTCATCTAATCACCTGGTAAGAACATCATCTTTGCTTAGTCTTTCCAGAGTCTCTGAATGGTCAACGTTTGGAGTAAGTATTGCAGAACAGAGAGGGGATTGTTAATTATTCCATGGGGCTTCTCTTTCTTGGGACAATAGATCAGCCTGGACGTTTATTGAGTGATGGGGGGAAAAGGGGGAGGCGGGTGCAGTGGTTTCAGGATGGCCTCTGGGTCACAAGGTCAGGTTTCTAAAAGTTATTGTACAGACTCCTGTTGGTAGCTCTGCTTATTAGAGAGAATTAGATCCTTTGTGTTGTTTGTAAAAGCGAGCAAGTCCCGGCCAGACTCTGGCTTAAGTGAAACTTTTATTGCCGTCACTCACACGGCCCGTCTTGTCTGAACCCTCTGTGGGAGTTCTTCTTGAGGAGCCAACCACCTTTCCCCATTCGCGGATCTGTCTGGGGAGACCCAAAACACTTCTGAGAGCAGAGAATGCCTTGTCATGGCTATACAGGTGTTTTTCATGAGATGACATGTTTAGACAGTTTTGAAAACCGTGGGTTTCAAGAATTGTTAGCTCTCACCACCCCTTACTGTAATTCCTTCCTTCCCTATCGCTTTGCCTTCTCCACCAGATAGAAGCTCGATGAGAGCAGGGATCACATCTGTTTTGTTACCTGTTCTATGCCCAGGGCCAAGTAGAGAGCTGGGCACATAGTAGACAATAAGTGTCTGTTGAATAAAAGCAAACATTTATATAATGCTTAATATGTACGTACCTAATATTTTCTCCCTCCCTCCAAGTATATATAATACATACATATATAGACACATGTGCAGACATATACATGCATATATATACATGAAAACTCTATGGAACAATTTCAATTATTCCTCTCAGTTTATTTTTTTTTTCCTCTCAGTTTAGAGATGAGGCATGCGAGGCCCATAAATGTTAATTAACAATATCCCAGGGTCCCAGAGCTGGGAAGTGGTGGAGTTCAGATCTGAACCCAGGAAGTTGGGTTCAGACCACAGCATCCTGTGCATGTTCTCAGCCAACTGTGCTTTATTCCAAGTGTGGTACGGACCCCGAGGAGGGAAGCAGAGGGGCTTTCCTCATGTACACAGTGGTGAGAGAGAGATCATTCCAAACTTTGTCCAAATCGAATTTATCTTCAACAAAAGAAACAAGGGTCTTCATTCCCTCAAATCTCTGAGTGAGAGGAGGAAACTATTAAATATGGCAGGCAAGTGGGTGCTTGGTGCCTGGAATGAATGTTGAGGGAACTCAAGGAGGCCGCCTTGGAGCAGGAAACCACAAATGTTGGAGAGGATGTGGAGAAAAGGGAACCCTCTTACACTGTTGGTGGGAATGTGAAATGGTACAGCCACTCTGGAACACTGTGTGGAGGTTCCTCAAAGAGTTAAAAATAGACCTGCCCTACGACCCAGCAATTGCACTGTTGGGGATTTACACCAAAGATACAGATGCAATGAAATGCCAGGACACCTGCACCCCGATGTTTATAGCAGCAATGTCCACAATAGCCAAACTGTGGAAGGAGCCTCAGTGTCCATCGAAAGATGAATGGATAAAGAAGATGTGGTTTATGTATACAATGGAATATTACTCAGCCATTAGAAATGACAAATGCCCACCATTTGCTTCGACGTGGATGGAACTGGAGGGTATTATGCTGAGTGAAATAAGTCAATCGGAGAAGGAGAAACATTATATGTTCTCATTCATTTGGGGAATATAAATAATAGTGAAAGGGAATAGAAGGGAAGGGAGAAGAAATGGGTAGGAAATATCAGAGAGGGAGACAGAACATAAAGACTCCTAACTCTGGGAAACGAACTAGGGGTGGTGGAAGGGGAGGAGGGCGGGGGGGTGGGGGTGAATGGGTGACGGGCACTGAGGGGCGCACTTGACGGGATGCGCACTGGGTGTTATTCTGTATGTTGGCAAATTGAACACCAATAAAAAATAAATTTATTATTAAAAAAAAAAAGGAGGCCGCCTTGGAGACCATGAAAGAGAAGAGAAGAAGAGAAGAGAAGAGAAGAGAAGAGAAGAGAAGAGAAGAGAAGAGAAGAGGAGAGGAGAGGAGAAGAGAAGAGAAGAGAAGAGAAGAGAAGAGAAGAGAAGAGAAGAGAAGAGAAGAGAAGAGAAGAGAAGAGAAGAGAAAGGAGAGGAGAGGAGAGGAGAGGAGAGGAGAGGAGAAGAGAAGAGAAGAGAAGAGAAGAGAAGAGAAGAGAAGAGAAGAGAAGAGAAGAGAAGAGAAAGAAGAGAAGAGAAGAAGAGAAGAGAGAAGAGAAGAGAAGAGAAGAGAAGAGAAGAGAAGAGAAGAGGAGAGGAGAGGAGAAGAGAAAGAAGAGAAGAGAAGAGAAAGAAGAGAGAGAAGAGAAGAGAAGAGAAGAGAAGAGAAGAGAAGAGAAGAGAAGAGAAGAGAAGAGAAGAGAAGAGGGACCTAGAGACACAAAGGATTCAGGCAGGGAGAGAGACTGGCCACAGGAGCATCAGCCTCTTCAACTGTTTTAAGAAAGGAAGATCATCTTGAGCGGTAAGGTGGGCCCAGAGAGAGCATCCCAGCAAGGCTGAGGGTGGCATACCATAGGCAGCTTTCCTGGCATCTCCCGTTGCAAAGAGGGAGACAGCCAATCCCCCGGGCCTGTCCCGTCTAGCATTTGCAGTGACAAGCCAGAAGGGGACTTCCAAAATCTCAGAACCTGTCCCATGTCCCCAGGTGCCTTAAGAACGATAGCACTAAGGATCCCTGGGTGGCTCAGCAGTTTAGCGCCTGCCTTGAGTCCAGGGCGTGATCCTGGATTCCCGGGATCGAGTCCCGCATCGGGCTCCCTGCATGGAGCCTGCTTCTTCCTCTGCCTGTGTCTCTGCCTCTCTCTCTCTCTCTCTCTCTCTCTCTCTCTCTGTGTGTGTGTGTGTGTGTGTGTGTCATGAATTAAAAAAAGAAAAAAAGAACTATAGCACTCATCTCCATGTTGCCAAACGTACAGAATTCCACCCTGCTGCTGAGGACAGGAAGATAACAAATGCAGAGAAACGAGGGGATGCTGGCATTCTATGGTTACGCAGAGAGCTAATAAAATCACCCATAGTCCTCACTCAGGTGATAGTACATATTACACTAACAGTGTTCGTTTGGTTCCCACATGTCCCATCAGGTATGCACTCAAAACTGTTTTAAAATATTCATTTACTTTAAATCCAGTTATCCATATTTCCATTTTGATGTGCCATATATTCAAGAATGCATTTAAATATTCTATTAAAACGGATTCATTGTCAAATAACATAAAATCTGCCAAAGTAATAGCTAACATTTCAGCACTAAGCCTTCATCACAGCTACGTCAAACCCTTGATACTCCCTTCATTTCTTTCCAATTCTGGCCCCTGTAACCATAGCAACATACCCTGAAACCTTTCAAGCAGAACAGAACTGACAATCACAGTAACAGCACAAATACCTGAGCTGAGAAAAGAGAGGGGCGGCCCAAGTAGGTAGCTGTTGAAATTAAAAGCTAATGACAAGGAAACAGCTGGAAACAAGCACCAGCTCACACCGCTGCCTCCTTCCAGCATATGAATGGGATGTAGAGCCTGATATGATTTATGTTTTGTGATGCTGCCATCAATGAATACTTCATTAGGCATCATCTCAACAAACAAGTGGAGTGGAAACTTCAGAAAAATAAGTTGTTTGGAGGAAAATTCAAGGGCTGCATCTGTTCGCCAAGGATGTGCGCAATGCGTGGTTTCTGCTCGGCCCTGTAGTGAGAGACAGAAAACTGAGCCCCTCTCACAGAATCCTTTCGAAATGTACACACGTGTCTGTAAACTGCAAAGAATTGTCTGCTATTGAAGAAAGACTCCCATTAGCCAATTAGAGTAATTACATGGATTAAGATTTCTTGTTTTTGGTAATTTCTTCTTTTTTTAATCCCTAATTTTTTCCTGCCCAGGAAGGGAAGGGATAAACAGCTGATATAGGCAGAGAAGTAAATGGGGGCAAAGTAGGGCATTCTCATTTTCAGATCCCAAAATGTAATTGAAATTTTATGCTTACCTCAACACAACAACATGTGATGATTTCTGTGCAAGAGAAGACATAAAGGGTCACATTTCCCCAAGACTTCAATTACAATAGCTTCTGTCCTCCCTAAAACAGCATTTGGTCTCAGAAAATTGCCTGGAATGGTGCAGGTGTTTGTTGAGAGTATCCATCACATTGAGTTCCAAGCACTCCATATTAATTCACCAGTTTCATTAGCAGAAGCCTTTTCTTCCAGGTGACAATGTAAAGTAAGTATAATTCCAAACAGATGTGCTGTTGTTCTATGAATCAGAAAGAGGAAAAAGAAGCTCCAGCATTGGCTGGAAGTGGGAGACATGAGAGTCTAGCACTGAAATACCCACAGTACAGGGCTCTGGAGCATATTCTCTAGCCCTTCCAAAAATCACAGTAATGAATTGTTGACCATATTTATGCATGTGTGCACAGACATAATGCCACATCCAGAGGTCACCTCTCTGGCGGCCTCACTTACCCATGATATCACCAAGAAGGAAAGAGTCAGAAAATAAAGGCCTGTCTGCTTATAATGATTTCAAGTATAATTTTAACAAGCAGTGTTCAATCCAACAAATACCCAGGTTGGACTCTTGACCCATATTTACAAGGGCAGGGAGGGGTCTGGACCTATTTTCCCACAGCTGCCACTCTGTTTCCAGAGCAAGGAAAGACCTTTATGTAAGCTTCGGCCTGCAAGGTTTTTGTCTGCTAATTAGCAGGCCCTCCATTCCATCAGGGTTACCTCCTTGGTGACATAGAAGCCGATTGTTAGTAGTCATCCTCTCTAAAAATCCCTTAGAAGAACTTGCCCTCTAATACAATAACAATGTTCTGCATAGGCCTGTATTTAAGGGAAGATGCAGATGGAGCCTGTACAGGAGGCATTGGTCTGGGCACTTCTAGGTTAGGAATGATGATTCTGCCAATAATTTTCTGTTAGATGACAAAGGTCCTTAAAAGTCATTTACTCCACTCACTGCATTTTACAGATGATTAAAAGAAAACCCATTTCTCTGAGTTTCAAGTCAATGAAAGAACTAGACTCCTTAAGCACCAAACTGGTCATATTGCTTCCTAGTTAAAACCCCTTCTTGGCTCTTAGGGCCTCCAAGACAGAGGCCAAACTCCTTGCCAACATTTCCAGTCTCTCTTCCTTGTCACCACCCTTAACCCTCACCCTCTGTGCTCTAGCCACAGTGAATTTTTGGGACAATGGCTATCAACTCTGGCTGCACATCACAACCAGCTGGCATACTTTGAAACATCCTGATACCCAGGTGTACCTCAGACCAACATATTTTGATTTAATTGATCCCATTTGGGACCCAGGCTTCGGCATTTTCTATAAACTTCCTCAAGTGATCCTAACATTTTGCCAAGGCTGAGAACCACTGAGTTAGGTGATCTCTGGGCTCTTTTGTGAAACTGATATCCCTTCCCACGGTGGTGATGGGGAGGGGAGGTTGCTGATAAGGATACATTTAAGTATAACTTTAAAAGTTAGTTAGAATTTCAGTAGGTAGAAATGAGGACTTCGGGATGCATGGGTGGCTCAGCGGTTGAGCATCTGCCTTCGGCTCAGGGCGTGATCCCACGGTCCCGGATCAAGTCCCACATCGGGTTCCCTGCATGGAGCCTATGTCTCTGCCTGCTTCTCTCTCTCTGTTTCTCATGAATAAATAAATAAAATCTTAAGAAAAAAAAAGAAATGAGGACTTCAGGCCTTCTGGCCCAGCTGAGCAGGTAGTGACATAGGGATGCAAATATTCTTCTTTATTCTTTGTATGGGATAGTTTCAATCAGTGATAAGTCTATGATTCAGAGTTTCTATTTTTTTTAAGATTTTCTTTATTTATTCATGAGACACACACACACACACACACACACACACACACACACACACAGAAAGAGAGAGAGGCAGAGACACAGGCAGAGGGAGAAGCAGGCTCCATTCAGAAAGCCCGATGTGGGACTCGATCCCAGGTCTCCAGGATCACACCCCGGGCTGAAGGCAGGCGCTAAAACACTGAGCCACCCAGAGATCCCCCAGAGTCTCTATTCTTATCCACCTCTATTTATATTTTGTCCAACAAGTATTACAACTGCCTCCAATATGCACAAGTGTACATATGTTAAGTGGCAATTGAATGAACAGATATTCCTCTAGACATGGAAACAAGTTCTCTACATGTTCATTCTAGAAATCCAGGAGGACTCAACTTCAAGGCAACAAAACCAATAACAAATAAATCCTCATCTTCAAATGATATAAGAATCTACATTCATCAGAGAGTATGTACAATGGTCAAGTGAAGAATTTGTTGATGTTCATATCCATTGCTTCTTTGGGGAAATTACGTTTATTCATGACGGTTTAGTAGCCAGTATCCATGATTTCCCTTGGCAAATTAGTTGGGAGTTTGAACTGTATGTGTAACTATTTAGTATCATAGCAGTTTAAACCACGGATATATTTCAGTTTTAAGGTAGAAGGGAATAAAAGGATCTAAATGTTTGCACTACAAGTCATTACAAAGCAATTAGGGCATAAAGGCCCCCCAAAACCAGGATTCAATAGGTGTAATTTAAAAAGACTCAGGGATGCCTGGGTGGCTCAGTCAGTTAAGCATCTGCCTCTTCGTTTCTGCTCAGGTTGTAATATCAGGGTCATGAGATAGTCCCACAATGCCCCAACGGTGGGCTCCATGCCCCCTGGTGGGCTCCATGCACAGCACAGAGTCTGTTTAAGACTCTCTTTCTCTCTTTCTGCCCCTCCTCTGCTCTCTCTCTCTCTCTCAAGTAAATAAATCTTAATAAAAATAAATAATAGTGGATCCCTGGGTGGCTCAGCAGTTTAGTGGCTGCCTTCGGTCCAGGGTGTGATCCTGGAAACCCGGGATCGAGTCCCACATTGGGCTCCCTGCATGGAGCCTGCTTCTCCCTCTGCCTGTGTCTCTGCCTCTCATTCTCTCTGTGTCTCTCATGAATAAATAAATAATATCTTTATAAATAAATAAATAAATAATAAAAAGACTCAATTAAAGACATTTGGGTGATACTGTAACAAAAGCTGTGATATTTGATGAAGTTACATATGAAATGGCAGAATAAATATTTAAAAGTAAAATACCGGGATCCCTGGGTGGCGCAGCGGTTTGGCGCCTGCCTTTGGCCCAGGACGCGATCCTGGAGACCCGGGATCGAATCCCACATCAGGCTCCCGGTGCATGGAGCCTGCTTCTCCCTCTGCCTATGTCTCTGCCTCTCTCTCTCTCTCTGTGACTATCATAAATAAAAATAGAAAAAAAATTTAAAAAAAAAAAAAATAAAAAAATAAAAGTAAAATACCTAATCCACAAATTCATTTATTCAATCAACAATTGTGACACATTGTACTAGACATTGGTGGGTAAATATGCTTAGTTTAGGGAAAGGACAAGTACTGTGGAGCACAGAGCAGAGTCAGTTAACCAGGATCACGGGAAAGAAAATAAGTAATACTCTCTGATGAATGTAGATTCTTGTATCATTTGAAGATGAGGATTTATTTGTTATTGGTTTTGTTGCCTTGAAGTTGAGTCCTCCTGGATTTCTAGAATGAACATGTAGAGAACTTGTTACCATGTCTAGAAGAATATCTGTTCATTCAATTGCTGCTTAACATATGTACACTTGTGCATATTGAGGGCAATTGTAATACTTGTTGTGCTTGTGCATACACTTCAAGTTGTTTAGAGAACATAACTCATTCTAGAAATCAACAGTTCACTCCAGTTAGGGTACGGAGTGTGAGCATGGGGCATGGCAACAGAGGAAGTCAAACAGGCAGAAGCCGGATTGAATCCTGAGGCTGTTAGAAACATTCCATCAAAAAAAAAAATAAATAAAAAAAAAATAAAAAAAAGAAACATTCCATCACAACATCCTGCTTATTGGCTGAGAGCAACTTTAAGAAAAAGCAGAAAACAAAATTCAGTCTCACATGGTGTATCCACAGGACAGTCTGGGAATAAACTGGTTTGAAACTAGTGTGTTCGGAGAGATGCTCTAGCACAATCACTATTACTTTATTTCCCTGTATGAACCTGTCCGGATAACACTGTATGAACTTGGTCTTTGTGGGCTGACTTATAAAAATGGAATAGTGTATTTCCCTGGAGGGCACACAAACCTTGCCCCAGTTTTGTTTGTTTGGTCTGGGAAAAGCCAAATAAGGGACAATTCATCTTGACCCTGGCAGACAGAAGAGGCACACAGAAATGCCATCAAACAGATTCCTAATGTACAAGACCCTTTGCCTCAGAACTCATGGAAATCCAAATAACATAAAAAAAATGTGGACAACAGAGAGAGAAAGGTCCCTGGGACATGATCTTCTCTGGTTAGCAGAGTAAAGTGACTAATGTGACTCATGGTTGAAATGGTGCTTGGCTTCATTGCAGAAAAATACCTCAGAGATAGGAGAAGAGTTCATGATGTCGCAAAGTACTTTGAGTTGCTTATATTCAAGGTGTTATAAAAATGCAGGATAGTTCTATAATAAGCACTCAAGTGGTTCTGAGAATACCACAGGGTTAACAAGTTCAAAGAAATTTCAAACAGTAATGGCAAAATGCTTGATCTCTCCTTTTTTTTTTTCAATTTTCAGCGTCTTTGCTAGAAAAAAAAAAGCATAACTGAATAAACCCTAGAATTAAGATCTCTTTTGAGTGACAATCTCTTTAGTTCTACACAGTTAAGAGAACCCCTATGGGGTTAATAGAAGACTTTGCCTCCTCAGCAGTTACATATTCCATTTAAAACTCTGGGTAACAAATCGTTACCAGGCCTTCTGGGACATCATTTTTGCCGCCTTTGGAAACTCTTTCTGGAAGCAGAGCATTATCCTGATACTGCACAGGAAGTGAGTGGGGCACTCCCAGACCCTGCGGGACATCCAGGGTGACTGTCATGCCCGGGAGCTTACAATGTCATGCCAAGAAATGAGCCAACTGCAGGCTG
>NW_027326592.1:0-14784 GCF_048164855.1 Canis lupus baileyi
ACAAATGATACTTTTGGCAAATGAACTATCATAAAAATTTTAGGCGATTACATTTCTATAATAGTGGATAAATAAGAACTCAATGCTTATCTAGGCCAAGTCATCTCAATATAAAAATAATTAGAGCATTGTTTTAAAAATCATGATCCTAAGGGATCATGATTAAATTTGTTAAGACAAAAATTTGTTTAGAATATCTGAAACCACCTTCTGCAATAGGACTTGGATATATATGTATATGATAGATATAAAAATATAAAGGCAGAAAGAACTATGTATTATATAATTGAGACAAAAAGATAGTCTGAGCATATTAGTTTCTATATGAAGACTGAGAATCGTTTGCTCAAAAGCTCACTGGTGCCAAATTGAAATGTTTATAGATCCACATATGTTACCAATAGCCCAAACAAGGAGATTTTAGCCATGTAAAGCCTACCTGCTTTGCAAAAACCACGAAACATCAACCTCCATCTGCTAGCTATTTCCAGTTTCTGGGGCCATACAGGCCTCCCTCAAGCCACTGATGTCCTTGAGAGTTCTCTGACCCAGAAACTCCCTGCTGTGCTGCTGAGCTATATCACCTACACACTTAAGCTCCCTCTTGGATCCCCAGCAACCTCTGGACAGATTCCTGCAGTGAGGGGCTTCTCCTGCATACAAACCTGTCCTATCATCTCCCAATAATTGAGTACACTATGGCCACCTGCTGGTTATATTTTTTCCCTTGATCAGCCACC
Organism: Canis lupus baileyi; assembly: GCF_048164855.1. Taxonomy (NCBI): domain Eukaryota; kingdom Metazoa; phylum Chordata; class Mammalia; order Carnivora; family Canidae; genus Canis; species Canis lupus. The sequence goes on from NW_027326592.1 coordinate 741, forward strand.
AAATCTATCAAATCCCTTATTGTGTGTATGTGTGTATGTGTATAAAATTATATGCAATAATCCTATAAAATTCTACTTGAATATATTTGAATATAAATAAAACCTTTATATATATATATAGCATTTTGAAGACCCATATATTTATAATTTCTTTACAAATATATAGAAATTGTACAGTTCAAGTCAGACATGTCTCCACTAAGAAACCATTGATAAGTCTTAGTTTCTGTTCTTTTCTTGTAAATAGTCTCCATTTAGTTTCTGATGGTTTCCTTTTAACATAGGATATGTAAACGAATAATGATTCATTTTCCAGAATTATTTTTACAAATCTATGGTCGGAGAATTTGTCATTGCTCATGTCCTTGCTCAAGGCATCATTCCGGTAACATCGATTTCTAAAGGAGGATTTCTTTTTTGCCATTATCCTTGGGAAAAATATGTACTGAACAATTTATTAGAGAATAGAAATGACCCTGGAGTGCTGTAGCTTTTCATTCATTTCTCTATCTGAACACTGGCATTCATGTTTGGTTTTCTGGCTATATTCCACTTGCCATTATCAATGTTCTCTGGTAGGCAGATTATTTTTTGTGTATGATGGTAAATAGGAGAACATTTTATTCTGCTTCCTCTGACAGAATAAAGAACTTCCTTATAAAGATCCAGAAAAAAAATAGGCCCTGCATTGAAGTTAGGACATTTCCTCACAGCGAAATTATTCCCAGCAATATTTTTCCATCTCTATGCAGAAGATTGAGTACATTTTAAAATGTATACAAGTAAATAATTGCAACATACACTATAAAAATATGTTGGCCATTTTTTAAAAATAATAAATTACACAAAATGTATTTTTGACTGTTTTCCAAATACTTTATTAACTCTCCTATATTTAAAGATTTCTAGGAATATATGTGACGAACAAAGTATAATCCTACTTCAGATAATTATCCAGAAATCCTGTATCAGTGCTTGGCTATTAAGCAAAGAATAACATAACTCACTGCTTGAATTACTACATACCTTATTAGGAATTAATACTTTGTTAGGAAAATCAGTAAAAGACAGTTAACTGTCTAACCACATTAAAAAAAATTAACGAGCATGCACTCTGGATCTGTGGCTGCTAGGTTAACAGGGGTAAATAAGGCAGATGATATTTCTTTCTCTCTTTGCCTTTGCAAAACAAAAATCAAACAGAACAACCAGGTCATTTCAATTAGTGTAAATGGACAAAGAGCTTCTGAGAACAGTGGAGGAACAGAGGCCTCACTTAAGAGGATATTCCATCACAGATATAAGTGATAAAAAGTGTAGAGTTGTGCGACTTCAGGGAAACAGCATTCTAGGCAAACAAACTCCTCCTACAGTGACTTAAAGAAGATAGAAGTTTGTTATTCTTGTAAAAAAAAAACTTCTAGATTTGTGGTTCAGGCCTTCCTGGGTGGTTCTGTCATCCTCCAGCTCCCAAGATTGCTCCAGCCTTCACCGTTTCATGGCAAGTATAAAGAATAAGAGCACAGGACAGCAATCTTTATGAGGATGACATGAAAGTGATATATATTACCTCTGTTCACATTACATTGGCCTGAATTTGGTCACAATTCAATAAAGAGATGGAGAATATAGTCTGCAGCTGCCAAGCCCGTTACAGCCACAATTCAGGTGGTTATGTTACAGAAAGGAGGAAGGGAAGGATGGACACCGAGATTCTGTTATCAGTCTTTGCACAGGCTCCAAGTTGAATATGAACTTGCATTTTTATGGAATATGAAAAAGGCCAGAGATGCTGAAACACAGTTAGCCTGGAAGGAAGGGAGATGAGGTTGGTGAGGCAAATTGTATAGATAATTTAGACCATGTAAACTGTGATAAGAAATGTGAATTTTATTCAAAGGTGATGGAGAATTGAAAGGTCGGCATGAGAGTGAAAGATACCATTTATCATTTAAAAAATATCAAATTATCTCAGTTATATCAAAGAGATTCTCAGTGGAATGAATGAATAGATGAAGCACAATTAGAATCTTTAGCCAGACTTCCAGAATAAAGATGATGATGATTATTGTAAGAATCGATACAATTAGGTCACATTTCACAGATAGGGCTTACAATACTTCCTGATATATTTTATGTAGAGAATGAAGGAAAGAAGAAGAGTCATGATAACATCATTGATTTGGGTGTGAGAGACTGGAGACATAGTGATACCATTTACTGAGATGGAGAATATTGTCAATTAAACAGTTTTATTGAAGCACAACAGTGTTGAGGAGGCCATATGTTATGTTTTGAGTATGCTGAGTTTAATATGTCTATTAGACATCTAAGTAGGATTGTCAATAAACAGTTGGATATAGGGGTGTGGATGCAGAGAGGATGTTAGGATGCACAGGAACTGAAAAGTATACATAAAGAGAGAGAGAGAGGGATCGAAGAAAAAAAGAGAGTTGAGGATGGAATCCAGGGATATGTCAAAATTGGCAATTAGTCAAGTAAGGAAGAATCATGAGGAGAGAAAAAGAGGGATCAGACTGCCAGTCAGAAGGAAGGAATGCCAGAAAATGTTGATGCTGTGAAAAATGAAAAAGTTCTGAGTATTAAAATCACTGGTAGTATCAAAACCACTGCTTATAATCTCTGAAAAATCACAGAAAATTGGGAAGTTATCAGAAGCCAAGTGTTTTAGGTCAGGTTCCCTGGAACAGACACTGAGATATGTATGTAGGGTTGTTTGTCTGTCTGGTAATGTTCTCTTGGGAATAATATCTATGAGAGAATGGACAGAGAGACCAGTTGGACTCTGTGAGGCATCAGAGGCCTCACACAATCCCACAGAAAAATCTGGAACTAGAAGGATCTTCAGAGTTGCCTCAGTTGAGACATTGGACCATCCTTTCCTGCCCTCACCCAACATTAATGGGATATTTGGCAAGGCTGCTCCCAGGCATACACTTGGGCAAGGCCAGTTCCTTCAGACTAGAGAAATTCCCTGGGGAAGAGACTCAGCTGTAGAGCTGTCAGAAGTCAGTACATCCAGTAGATGGTAGAATGAGTTTCTTTGTTCTAAAGGGGAAGTGGGAAGTGGTTTTAGACTAAAAAATGAACCAACCACTCAAGATTTCCCTCAAGTAAGAAACTGTTTCTCCTGCTGCTGGCAGTGCTTTTAGAAAACAGCTTCAGCTTTCAGACTTTATAGGGAATAAGTCAGCTTCAAGAAGTTGTGTTGCCATAACTCATACCGTCCCGGGTACACTTGCATGCAATAATTGGATAAGGTTAGTCTGCGACAGTAGTCTTTCTAGTGGAAGATGGAAAATCTCTGATGGACTATTTTAGCTTCAGCTGTGATGTGCAGTGAGCAAAGCCTGCATGGACTGCAGCCCAACTTTACCTCTTCCTCTGCCCAATCTGGTTTCTTTCTCCTTTCTTCCGTGTGTGTTAGTCCTGAGGTCTCACATTAAAAAACATCCTTTACTTTAATTTCTGTATCAGTTTCCCAGAAAAGCTACCAGGTGGTGCCAGGAGTTGTCCAAGAACACAGGCAATAAGATGGTGCTTTGGAATGGAATCACCCAATCTTTGACTAGCAACAAGACCCCATCACTGGTGTTGATGACATGGACAAACACTAAGAGAAGGTAGCAATAAAACTTTAAATATGATAAATTGGAACATTTTGGTATACTGGTGGAAGGCAATGTACAAGTTGGTACAATGTATAAGGTATTTGGAAATTATGAATTAGAGAGTTTCCCTCCTGTGGTGGACAGACTCGTAGAGTGCCATCATTTATTTTTGCATCCTATTATTCATGCTTTTGTGTTATCTCTTCCCCCTGAGTGTAAGTAGGACCTGTCACTTGCTTCTAATCAGTATAGAACATGGCAAAGGTGATAATATATACATGACAACATGTACATAACAAAATGACTATGTTACATAAGATTATAGCTCCCATCTGGCTGGTGCTCTCTCTCTCTCTCTCTCTCTCTCTCTCTCTCTCTTTTTGCCATGAAGAAGGAAGTGGTATACTGAAGCATTTCATATGGCAGAGCCTGCTGATGATCTCTAGGACCTGAGGGCACCTTCTAGCCATGAGACAGTACAAATATCTGAAACAAAGCTCTCAGTACTACATCTATAAGGACATGAAAGCTGCTAACAACCATGCAAACAGGAAAATAGCTCCTACCCTAATCAAACCTTCAGATGAGACTGCAGCCCAGCCTATATTTGACTGCAACCTCAGAATATTTTAAGCGGAAGATTCAGCTGCCATACCTGAGTTCCTGACTCACACAAACTGTAATAGAATGCATAGTTGCCGTTTTAAACTACATTCTAACCTTGCAGTAATATTGTCATACAATAAGGGGAAAAATAAACACAGACAATGGATGTAGAAGGCTACTGCTAAACTAGATTCACACACTAGGGAAAGATAATGCAAATCTGAGAGAGATTAACTGGCAATTGAGTGCCTGCTGTGAAAGCCAAATTGTCTCACTGACAGCACACAAGGAGCCTGTCTTCAGGAGTAAGGCAGAGAAAACTGAGGGTCAGAGCAAATAGTTATTCATCGAAAGCTGAGCTCCAAAAAGTTTAAATCCTAATCAAAACAGATATACTGCACCAAAGTCAGAGCTTTGGTTCGGAAAGAACAGGACTCTGACATATGGATGGAGATATCTAAGTTCACATCCCCAAATTCTTGAATTCTGAATCTGCCAAATAAGGCTATCACTCCCTGACAAAAACAAGCATTCCTTTTTCACTTGAAAGTGAGGTAAATGAGAGGATAATCCACACTTGCTTCTATGATGGCTCCATGAAACATAGAGAAAACATGAGTCCCCGCACTAAGGAAGGGCAAAGTGCTGGAAATTCTGTGGTAGTAGGCATTTATGGGATTAAAGGTCACACAAAAGGGAAAATATTGGAATGTATATAATAATTAAAATACTAAAGCTCCATAGATAATTATGGTCTAAGAAAGGTCCAGAGTAACATCATGCTCAAAAGCCATAAACAATGTCTGACAAGAGAAGCACCAGTACCAGTAAGAAGTTCAGGTTTATTCGTGTGCCAAAACTTGGCACCATCTCCAAGTGAGAAGGTTAAGGTAAATACTGGCATTACCTCAGTGTGCTGCTTTTTCTTTAGAATCTGGTCACTCAAATCCTGTGTGGCTTTTTAGGCTGCAATGACTCTAAAATTCTGTTTGTTGTTTCATGATTCTATCCAACAGCTGTATGTTTCTCAGTGGGGAGATTAGCCTTATAGAATGCCACTGTACAGTCGATAAAAGGGGGTCTTGACCGATGAATCTCATTTCTATTCTTTCATTTTACAATGGAAATAACAATGTACGTATTTAACGAAGTGCGAGTTTACTTCTCAAACTCTAACACCAGTCATTCTCTTTCAACTCATATGTTCTTATTTTCTATTAATTATTTTATGCAATGAATTGCAAGCACTTATTTTTTGTTTTAGGCAGTTAATGTTTCTTCAGCTTCTCTGACCTTCCTTTCTGCATTTTTTCCATTCTTCCTGAAATGAATATTTTTCTGTCATTACAAGTTTACTCTCAATATGTGCTTATTTGAAAACATCATTAATCAGTGTTATTCTTCAAAAACAAAAAATAGTTTCACTGCGTATACAGTTTTATATTGACTTTTTCCCCACCATTTTGAACATATTATTTCAAAGTCTTCTGGGTTCTATTTTCTTTTGAGAAGTCCTTTGCCAGTCTAATTATTATCCCATGTGCGGTCATCTACATTGTTTTCTTTGATGCTCTGGTGTCCTCCTCTTTCTCTTTGTTTATCTGCAACTTTGTCCAAGGTTTCAGATGCATTTCTCCCCCAACTCGTATCTCTTTCCTGTATTGTATTTTCTAATTAAGATGATTTGTGTTGTTCATCAATCTTGCAGTATTTTTATGTATGTCACTTCTACATTTCCCCTTGCCTACCCATTATCCTCTTCCTCATTCTTTCATTCTGGTTCTGCAACTAGAACTTCATTTTTGGATATTTCAGCAGTTTTCATGTTTCCCATCTCTTTTTAATCTGCTTATTTTTACTTAATTTTGAATTTTAGTTTGCTTAATCTCTCTTCATGTGTGTTTAGTATATTTATTTTGTATACAGTTTTTACTCTTTATCTTTTCCTATTTGGAGCATTATTTAGTTTTTGACTTGAGATTTTCGGTTTTATTTATTAAATATATTCAAATAATATACCTGTTAGTGTTTGATATATTTTTTTGCTCCTTTTGTTCTTTTAATTGTGCTCCTTTTGTTCCTTTAATTTTGGTCCCTTAATTTCTTTTGTTCTTTTAATTTGTTCCTTTAATTATGCTTTTTTGTTACAGCTGGTAATTCCAATACATGAAGCCTTTGTGAAACTCCTCTTCAGTCTTTTTTTTTTCTGCTGAATTTTGCTCATAAAAGCTGATTCCCTTTTGTGTTTTATAAATTTTGTTTTGGAACTCATGTTCCACAGAACTTTGTATAGGGACACTATGAGATATTCATTATTTTTTGTTTACTTCAAAGATGTACGGGTTTGAGAATCCAAGTATCATCACATCACTGTCTTCCATCAGTGATAAGTTTTTCACTTTTCATTGTTTCCGGTCTGATTTTTCATAGCTGAATGTGGTAAATTTGTTCAGCCAGGAGGTCCCAATCAGTCCAGCCTCCATGAAATTCCCAGGCCCCCAGTAATCATTTGAGATTGTTCTAAGGCTCCCTCTACATTTTGAGGGGTCTTCCTTTGTGGTGTCTTTCATCTAATCTCCCACTATTTGCTTTATTCACAGCCTTTAACTCTTATCTTTTATATCGGGTATTTATAGGCCATATGTTAGGGTACAAAGATCTAGTAAGACCCATCTTGAGAAGTAGGAGTTCCTTAGCTCTCTCATACATTTTCAGATTTTCTCTTTCTCCTTGTTTTGGGGCCCCAGACATATTCCACATTTTTTCATTTGAAAGATACACATTACTAGATGTAAGATATGCTCTTACATTTTTATAATTCAGAATTTTAAAATACACTTTACTAGAATTTTTTTTCTATAAATTTAGCCTTTCATGCTAATGAAAATTTAATTCCTCACCCTAATGCCATTGTTTCTCAGGAGCACTACATTTAGCATTCCTTGTAGGGTCTTCCCAGGTCACAAATAACCTTCTCAGGTCTTTCTTAGCATGTGTCCTTTCCTGGGCATGCACATGGCATTTTAAATTCTGTAGTATAAGAGGCATCTTTAAATATCCTAATTTCCCAAAGAAACTACTTCCCCAGATAGATTTTTCTCTCAGGCTTTAGGTAAACTTCTGTATGTATATCTTAAATGTATTCTTTTGCTTCAGAGAGCTCTAAGATTTTGTTTACCTATCATATTTTCAGGCAGCACCCCAATTCTTCTCTGTGAAGAACTAGTTCTGAGTTAGGCATATCAGAGATGAGCACCTTGTATCAATCCTTTGGGTAGCCCCCAGAAAGTTTAGAATAGAAGAACACAAAAATTTGCAAATAATATCTGTCCTTAATCCCTCTAAAACCAGGTTCCAGGGTTCCACACTGGGAATGTGGAGTGTGATCTTCAAGACCACTGGGAGCCAGGGACAGAGGGGGGAAAGGATAAACAAAAATACCAAAAAACTTCCCTACCATTTTCAGATTGCTTTTTATTGATTCGGTGTCCACTTCATTGCTGTAAGCCTGTGACTGTTTCTGTGATTCTGACAAAGTTGGTTCTGACAGTTTCTGTCTGTTTTTCAATGTTATTTTTCAGTGTTACTGTGGAAAAGCAAGAATCTGGAGCTTCTTGCTGCACCATTTTATAGACCTAGACCATTTGTGTTCAAATGCAGTGAACACAAATTGTTTATTATTTGCCAACATCAATTAAAAATATCAGGGTCAACAGGTTTTTTTCTACCTGCTATAGCAATTTTCTCACCACAGTTTTAGGCTCCACTAAATGATTGTTCACTATTTTTCTAATAGTTTTTGTGCTGCTTTTCTAGCATCTGCCAATAATAGCTCAGCCCCAAAGCCAATTCCACATATTTTAGGTTTTTCTTATGGTAGCATCCTAATTATGACACCTATTTTTTTGTCAGTATTTGCTGCACAACAAAAATAAAAAAAATCTCAAAATGTAGTGGCTTTAAAGAAACAGCATTTACTTAATCCCAATGTTGTAGTATGGCAGTTTGTGTTGGACCCAAGTGAATAGTTCGTTCACCTGTTTGCTCAGCTGGGCCCCCTCATGCTTTGGCAGTCAGCTGATTGGCAGGTTTGTGATGGACTCAACAGGGAGAGACTACATCAGCCCTTCATAATTTCTTTGCATTTCACAGGCTTCCTTGCTTGATCACATGGTTGCTGTGTTCCAGGAGAACAAGAATAGAAGCTGTAAGGCCACTTTCACTCTGGGCTTATAACTCAAGCACTGGCACTTCTATTTCATTCTATTAATGACAAGGCTGGATTTGAGGAATGGATACATTGACTACCCTTGAGTGGAGATGCATAACAGGTAGCCTATTGGAAATCTACCAAATCTGTGTGGACTTCCTTCTCTTTTCTTAATTTCTCTTCTTTAGGTCGCTATCATTACTTCATTTTTAGAGTTATTATTTTCTCAGTTGGTAATTAGCGTTGTACCTTCTTCACTCTAGTTCTAGTCTTGTTTTTTCTAGGAATTTTTAAAATCATCCTGAGTATAGAATTAGCATTTATGGCAATTATGATAGAAAATATACACTAATGCAAGAAATACATTTTCATATCCTCAATATTTCATAAATTTTAACTAATCTAATGGGGCTATTAATAGATTCTAACTAAATTTAAAAATCTATACACCATTAAAATGTTGAAAACCATAATTGCATTGGTAATACTATTTTCTGCCAAAGCTTCTGTCACTCCATTATTTTGAATAATGATCTCATCATTGTTTTCTACTCTTTTCTCTTTACTTCTCTCTCTCTCTCTCTCTCTCTCTCTATATATATATATATATATATATATATATATATATATATATATATTAGCAAATTACCTTATTGTGTAACTGTGGGGTTGTTTGGTTAAGTAATTGTCACTAAGATTATTTATGAAATAGTATGTGTGTATACAGTAGGTTGCTTTCATAAATAATGGACTGAAGTAATTGAATGTGATAACTAATTGTATCAACAGTTTTTGACGCTTTGGCAACAGCATAAAATTACTATTTACAATATTTTATACTGAAGATAATTTTTTTGAACAATGCCATTTTCTGCAAACACCAGCTATACGGATACAGAAAATATTCTCAAATGCCAGTGTATACACCATGCTTTGTTGTTCCCCACAGGGGTTTGAATAGAGCTTTTAGAACAAAAAATGTTGAAACTGTATCATTAACTACCTTTTCTTTTCTCTTTATCCACCGCAGTAGTGTTAGAACATACCATTATACTTTTCATCATTTGTAATGCAAGTTTAAAAAAAAAATAAGGTCTGATTCCTATACCATCAAATCCTACCAAAGAAGTAAATGTTAAAATATTTTATTTGGTTGACTTGTTTGTATGAATTCACATATTTTGATGACTTTAAATATTATAAGAATCTAAAGAGCAAAATTCTAATCAAAATAAATTGCCAATTCTTTCTTTTAATTTATAAACTCATTTTTCATAGAATAAGTTCACCTAATTTAGTTAACATACAGTGGAAATCCATATACAAGAATTAAATTTGTCTTTAGGTTAAGAAACATATAACATATATATGAGTTGTTAGAATTTAGTTTTTTTTTAATGACAAATATAAAACCTAATATAAAATAAAGCCCTATAGTTACTGAAATTTTTCATTAAATAATTAAATTGAAAGTATTGACAAGTTATATAGAAAATCGAAGTAACACAAGCCACAAAATTTCAACTACCTAAAGTTAATTGTTAAAATTGTTTCTTCTGGTATATTGTTGGTGATTATGATAAACATGATGTAAACAGGTACACAAATCTTTTATCAGTTACATAACATTCATCCAATTAATATTCTATATTTTAGATAGCATGTAATTACTAATTGCATAATATTTTATAACAATTTTATTTTATTTTTTAATTTTTATTTATTTATGATAGTCACAGAGAGAGAGAGAGAGAGAGAGAGGCAGAGACATAGGCAGAGCGAGAAGCAGGCTCCATGCACCAGGAGCCCAACATGGGATTCGATCCCGGGTCTCCAGGATCGCGCCCTGGGCCAAAGGCAGGCGCTAAACCGCTGCACCACCCAGGGATCCCCAATTTATAACAATTTTAAAGGGTAACATTATATCTAAGCTCAAATCAGCCCTATCTTTTCTGTTGCACGTGGCTTTCTCCATTTGTCGCAAATGATTACATTAAATTAAGCATCTGTGTCAGTCAGAGAAAGACAAATACCATATGATTTTACTCATAAAAGGAATTTAAGAAATGAAACAGGGAAAAAAAGAGACAAATAAAAAAACAGGCTCTTAGTTATAATCTGAGAAGAGAGGGTTACCAGAGGGGAAATGGGTAGGGGAGATGAGTGAACAAGGTGAAGGGGAATAAGAATAGATTTACCTGAGGAGCACAGAGCAATGTATAGAATTGTTGAAATCACTATATTGTACATCTGACACTAAGTTAACACTGTATGTTATACTGGAATAAAATAAATAAATAAAATAGGTTTCTGTGGATTTATGATGAAAATTTACTTCTAAATATTTTCCAGGATAAAATCATAAAATAAAATGATTATGATTTATCTATATAAAATATAATTACTATTTTTGATGCTTACCTTCTGAAGTAATATTGTTTTCTGAGGAGAACAGTCAAAATCTGAGGGAAAAAAAGAAGTGTGGGAGGCAAATAAATTATAATTTATCAGTGTTGTCAACTCTGTCCTAAAAAGAGGGCACCCAGACCAACTAATGACTTGTGAGTTATATCTGACAGACGGGTTCATTGCCCTATGATAACTTGATTATGCTTCCACTAAAATCATTGAAGCCAACTTTGTTTTGATACCACAGTCACTTCCCTGTAACACTTTTATTGCATGGCAATTAATATTTAATATTAAAATTATCCAATAACCTTGTGTAATCTATATTCACAAGGTCAGATAATTGTTGACCATCAGAGTCAAAGGTAGAAATATAACTGGAAATCACAAAGCACTCGGTATGGTCATTTCTACTAGAGTATCATTGCTTTTAACCCCTCTCAGATGAAAAAAAAAGATATATGTATGCATATTAACCATTTATATTCACATATTGTTAAGTATTTCTATATGAACCATCTATATCTATATTAGGCATGATTTAATATTGATGCTTCAAATCTAATCCCTTTAAATAAACATAATAATATGTACTTAAATATGCTCTTAACTTGGGACACAATTCAATTTTTATTCAGTGTTTTGTGTTCTTTTTTTAAAAAAATTATTTAAATTTAATTTGCCAACGTATGTGTATAACACCCAGTGATCAATTCATTGTGTGCCTTCCATAATGTGTTTTGTGTTCTAAAACACTTTTCAAACTGCCTACGGCAAAGACTGGCTATTGCCTATCGAGATGTATTCTTCTTTCCATCTCCCTCTTGCACTCCCAGCTAAAAGACTACATCTTTGCATCCTAATCTTGACTGCTAAGTATAGTAGTAAGTATAGTAAGGTGACTTCTAGCTAGTCGGGAAGGAAAATTTTGGGGTGGGGCTTTTAGGAGACTTCTGAAAATGAAAACACTCCTCTAGCACATCTTTCCTTTACCTTTAACCCTTTCCTCCAGTTGCCTGGGATTCAGACAAGATGACTGGATCACTAACACCCCTATGGGATCAGAGGGATCAAGGATCAAGTAATCCTGAAGCTAGAAACCTATGATAGAGAGTAAAACAAAAGGAGAAGCCTGGCGTTTTGATAACTCAGAGCTGCCACACTGACCCTGTTCTGCCTACATCCAGACTCCTTTTATGTGAACAAAGAATAAACTGCTATCATTTGGCCTTTATGTTTGGTTCAGCCAAGCCAGATGGTAATTGATACAGTTTTGAAAGTCTTTTAGATACAGTTTTCTTTCTTTCTTCTTTCTTTTTCTTTCTTTCTTTCTTTCTTTCTTTCTTTCTTTCTTTCTTTCTTTCTTTCTTTCTTTCTTTCTTTCTTCTTTCTTTCTTTCTTTCTTTCTTTCTTTCTTTCTTCTTTCTTTCTTTCTTTCTTTCTTTTTCTTCTTTCTTTCTCTTTTCTTTCTTTCTTTCTTTCTTTCTTTCTTTCTTTCTTTCTTTCTTCTTTCTTTCTTCTTTCTCTAAGAGAGAGTGCAAGGGAGAGAGGGAGGGACAGAGGGAGAGGAGAAGAGAGAGAATCTTAAGCAAGCTCTACACCCAGTACAGAGCTTGATGAGGGGCTCAATCTCACTGCCCTGAGATCATGACCTGAGCCAAAATCAAGAGTTGGATGCTTGGGTTCCCTGGGTGGCTCAGCAGTTTAGTGCCTGCCTTTGGCCCGGGGCATGATCCTGGAGTCCCAGGATCAAGTCCCACATCAGGCTCCCTGCATGGAGCCTGCTTCTCCCTCTGCCTATATCTCTGCCTCTCTCTCTCTCTCTCTGTGTATCTCATGAATAAATAAATAAAATCTAAAAAAAAAAAAAAGAGTTGGACACTTAACTGAGTCACCCAGGTGCTCCTAGGTACAGTTTCTTAAACTAATTTTCATGATTGCTTATTATTTTGTCCCTCCTTGCATCCCCAAATAAAAGACTTCTTGGGGAAGGTCTTTAGAGTGGGTACTAAAGAGAAAGAGTAGTAAAGAGATGTGGGACTTGTAGGGAAAAGAGAACAGAAGCCAGGAGAGGTAAGGTGAGGAGAGGAAATAGGAGGGTTGGGAGAGGATGGAGGAGGAAAGAGAGGAGAAGAGGAAGGGAAGGAGGAAGGGCGGTAGAAAAGAAGGAAGGAAGGGAGGGAAGGAAGGGAGGAAGGAAGGAAGGAAGGAAGGAAGGAAGGAAGGAAGGAAGGAAGGAAGGAAGAAAGAAAGAAAGAAAGAAAGAAAGAAAGAAAGAAAGAAAGAAAGAAAGAAAAGAAAGGAAGGAAGAAAGGGAACATGGGGAATTTAGAGTGATCTCTGGGAAACAGAGATAGTATCATATTATCAAGGAGGTGAGTAAATAAGAGTATATCTTGGAGACAAATGTAAAAAATGTTTACATAGCTTGGGCATTGTTGGAAAAGTCTTTTTTCTTCTCTAAGAGTCTAGTTGCATGAGTGTAAGATCTTTTGTTATATTTGCACAGGTTCCTGAAGCTATGTTATATATATATTTTTTCAGCTTATTTTCCCTATTGTTTAGATTGGGTAATTTTTATTGTTCTATATTACCATTCACAGATTATTTCCTCTGTGCAGCTGTTGAACTCATTGATTTGTTTTTATATCAATAATTGCAATTTTCAGTTCTAAAATTTCCCTTTATATTTTCTTTATATCCTCTTTTTCTTTGCAGAAACTATTTTTCTATTGTTCTAAGTATATTTTAACTCTTCATTAATTGCAGTCACTTAAATTTTTGCCAAATAAATTTAACTCCTCTGTCACATCTGTACTGATCTTTTTCATTGTTTTCCAGGATTATTGAGATATACTTGACACGTAATATTCTGTAAGTTTAAGGTGTACAATGTGATGATTTAATACAAGTATATTTTGTAAGACGATTACCACAATGAGGTTAGTTAACTCATCCATCACCTCACATAGTTAACTTTTTTTTTTTTTTGGTGGTGAGAACATTTCAGATTTACACTCTGCAATTTTCAAGAATACAATATTTTAACTACACTCACAATGTTGTACATTGGATCCCCAGAAATAATCTAAAATAGAATAGAAAGTTTGTATTCCTTGACTACCTTCACCCATTTCCCTCACCTCCGTATCCCTGACAACCACCAATAAATCCCTGTTTCAATGAG
>NW_027326593.1:0-13211 GCF_048164855.1 Canis lupus baileyi
ATGCAAGTTCCTGAGACACTTCTCTAAAGAAGACCTACAAATGGCTAACAGACAATATGAAAAAATGCTCGACATCACTCATCATCAGGGAAATACAAATCAAAACTACAACGAGATATTATCTTACACAGGTCAGAATGGCTAGAATTAACAACTTAGGAAATGACAGATGTTGGTGGGGATGTGGAGAAAGAGGAACCCTCTTGCACTGTTGGTGGGAATGCAAGCTGGTGCAGCCACTCTGGAAAACTGTGTGGAGGTTCCTCATAGAGTTAAAAATAGACCTGCCCTATGACCCAGCAATTGCACTCCTGGGTATTTACTCCAAAGATACAAATGAGGTGGTCTGAAGGGGCACTTGCACCCCAATGTTCATAGCAGCAATGTCCACAATAGCCAAACTATGGAAAGACCCCAGATGTCCATCAACAGATGAATGGATAAAAACGATGTGGTCTATATATACAATGGAATATTACTCAGCCATCAGAAAATGGAATCTTACCATTTGCAAAACATGGACAGAACTAGAGGGTATTATGTTAAGCAAAATAAGTCAAAGACAAATATATGATTTCACTCATATGTAAAATTTAAGAAAAAAACAGATGGACATAGGAGAGGGGAAGGAAAAATAGATAAAAACAGGGAAGCAAAACTTCACAGACTCCCTAGTTAAGAGAACAAATTGAGGGTTGCTGCAGGGGAGGTGGGTGGAGGATGGGCTAGATGGGTGATGGGCATGAAGGAGGCACCTGTTGTGATGAGCACCAGGTGTTAGATGCAACTGATGAATCGCTAAATTCTGCTCCTGAAACCAATACTACATTGTTATGTCACTATTATGTTACTATATGTTAACTAACTTGAATTTTAAAAAGAAAAAGAAAAAGAAAGAAAGGCAAGTTCCTGGTTCTCTGAGACCCGCTGAATCAGAAACTTGGTGGGTGGTGACTGCAGAAAAGGAAAGAGGCAGACTCTGCTGCGGCCAGCTGTCCCCAGGCAGGGTTCCTGAGGTCCAGGTTCCCTCTAGAACCTCCTCGAACGTGTTGCTACCATAACTTTGCTCTAGTTAGTGTAACTTCACTCTTGTAACATAAACACCCCCCTCCCCCGGTTTATGTTAGCAATCCTCCTCCAGGCGTATGGCCCGCTGACACACACCTGAAGGGCCTCAGGACTCAGGTTTTCCTAAAGGCACAGGGCGCGCCTCCAAGAAGCAGCGCACAGGCCTGCTGAGCAGGGCGTGGAGAGGCCTTGGAGAGGACGAGGGGGAACTCCTCGCATCCCTGGAGGCTAGGCTGGTCACCAGGTGCTGCAGTGCGCTGGCTCCCCAGTGGGACACTCACCTTCATCTTTTGCGTGTTTTGGGTGGGCTGCGCGAGGCCGGCCAGGAGCAGCGGGAGAAGAGCCGAGGCCCAGAGTTGCGGGACCATGGCTGGTGCGCGCGGGTCCAGGTGCGTCCCGGGCCCAGTCACTTTTGAAGCCCTGGTGGGGATGGGAGTGGAGAGGTGTCCTCCAATCGCAGAGCAGTGCACGCGCGTGCACATACCTGAGCCCCCTTCGCTCCCCCCCCCCCCCCCCCCGCCCCCAGTGCATCCGGGAGGCCACCTGCACCTGCACCTGTCGCCCCGCGAGTTCTCCTGGCGAGTAGCGCGGGAGGCCTCGCTCCTTGGGGTCAGAAGCGCTGGGCCCAGCCTCCAAGGGACTGGGACCCCCGGGTGCTCGCTCCGCGTCCAGGAGGTAAAGCCAGAATCAGAATCTGCTTTTTAAAAACAAGAGCGTCACGTGGTTTCCATGCAGTCAAGCTCGAGACACTAATCCTCCAACCCGCCCCTCAGCCCCTCAGACTCCGTCACTCACTCACTGTGTTTCCTGATGATGAGGTCCAGCCGCGGGGCCTGAGGGTCTCAGACGCCTTGGAGGCACCGTGTCTCCTGGACAGGACTAGTGCGTGCAGGTGGCCCAGCTGAGGGGGACACAGGAGCTAGTGCGTGCAGGTGGCACAGCTGAGGGGCACCTCCGCAGCGGGGCCGCCCTGGGGAACAGAGCCCCAAGCTGAGTCCAGAGGGCACGGGCTGGAGTTTCTCGTTCTCTGGAAAGCCCTGCAGTCACCTCTGCCTTGCCTGCTCCAGAACGCTGTTCTGAGGCCCTAACGGGAAGCAAGTGGAAAGCTGTTGGAAAGGGAATCGGCGAAGGGGTACAGAGTGGTCGCTCCCACCCTCCTGCCCCCACCCCCCTCCCTTAGCGGCTCCCTGCGGGCGGCTCAGCTTTGCTAAGCTCCTTGTGAATTAAGGCGATAACTCTTTCCTTTTTTTTTTTTTTTTTGTATATTTTTTTTATTGGAGTTCGATTTGCCAACATATAACACCCAGTGCTCATGCCATCAAGTGCCCCCCTCAGTGCCCATCACCCAGTCAGTCACCCCATCCCCCCTCCCCCCTCCCCTTCCCAAACCCCTTGTTTGTTCCCCAGAGTTAAGAGTCTCTCATGTTCTGATAACTCCTTCCTTGTTGGCCTCAGGCCCTTTCCAGCCCGCCCCTCTACCTGCCCTGCCGGGTCCACATTCAAGGCGTGCTCTGCTCCTGGGACGAGGCTGGCTGGGGTTGAATTCTTGGGAACCCCTTGCAACATAAGCTTCTTGTTGGCTCAGATTTCTGAGCTCTTCCCAAAGGCCTGTAGACCTGCCAGGGGGACCAAGCCTTGCGGAACCCAGGGCATTCACAACAACTTGCAGGAGGCTCCCTCCTGGGGCACAGACTTATACACACATTGGCTTCTCCCCCTCCTCAGTTCAAAATAATGGCTGAACCTCCAACTGTGAGGTGACAGAGACACCACTGAGTTCAAGACCTGTGTGTGCCACTGACCAGCTTCTTGACTCAGAAATGGTTAACGTCTCTGTACTTTAGTTTTCCCATCTGTAGAATAGAAGTAATTAATAGAGTTTGCTTGCTAGGACTGCTTTGAACAGTAATAATGACTCTACAGGACTCCTGCCAGCACTGGGCACAGGTAAGCAACCGTTCAGACACTCAGCTTTATGCCTGAGAAAAAGAAGCAGAGAGAAGTGATATATTAGAGCTCACAGGTTGGTAATGGTGACATGAAAGCCAACTCTGGATTCCTGCCGTAGATCTCTTGTTCTTCTTCCAAATGCATCATCAGTTGTGACTAAATCTTCAGAGTCGTGTGCCTTTGCTCATCTTGCAATCACGAGGAGACACTCTGCATTACGGACCTTATCAGTAGGTCCAATGGCCTCCTGAATGAAACTCCAGCTCCTCACACTCCTGTTCCAATATTCCTGGTAAGCTTTTGAGCATGGTCGGTCCTGGCCTCCAGCAGCAAGAAGTGAAGGTGTGGAGCACACCCGGAGCAGGAGGAACACATCGCTGGTCCACTGGAGGGTATCTCAGAGCTACAGTTTCCCTTGTTTCCTCCAGAGCCTGTTCCATGACCTGCTTACAGGAATTTTGCTTTTGCCCCTTTGCCTGTCTCCTTCCCGCTGGGTCTGTCTTCTTCCACATTCTGCCTCTGCTCCAATTTTCTAAAGATCAACTTTATAGATGTCACTCGTTAAAAAAATAAAAAAAGATTTTATTTATTTATTCATGAGAGACAGCGAGAGAGAGGCAGAGACATAGGCAGAAGGAGAAGCTGGTTCCCCATGGGGAAGCCCAGTGTGGGACTCGATCCCAGTACCCCAGGATCATGACCTGAGCCAGAGGCAGAAGCTCAACCACTGAGCTACCCTGTTGATATCACTCTTTTATTAAAAATGCTTTGGTTCCTCCCTAATTCTTCCACCTTTGATTTGAAATTATCTCATGGAACACTCTGGATTTGACACTCAACAAATTTCCAGGCATGCCCTGCCTTCCATAGATGTTATGTTTTTGGTAGATTGAACTGGCTCCATCACCCCAAATCCACCCACTGAGGTGTCAATTATTGACATTCTAGATAAAATCTGAGCCAATACTTTGGGATCCTTCCTGAAAGATTTCTTGACTTATTTTTATTCAAAATGATGGATCACAATTTTAACAAACAAGACTTCAGAGGTAACTGTCTGAGGCCTGAGTCACAGATCAGGTCCGAACCAGCTCCACCAGGCTTTGAATTGATCAGATCAGGCCTGCTGCCTTTCACAAATAGCCTAGGGCAGAAAAGGGTGAGCCTCAGATCAGGGTGTCTCAGTCACTGTTTCTGTGACCCAAGCAGGATGGAGTAGTTTAAAGGACAGAGGTAGGAGTCCTAAGGGGACCAATGATCTATCTGCACCAGGTCACAAGGGGGTTATGGGCTGATTATGTTCCCCAAAAAGACATAGTGAAATCCTAACCCTCTGTACCTTGGATTGTTGCCACTGTGATTAGTTAAGATAAGGTCATAGTAGAGTAAAGCTCTTTATAAAGTCCAACCCAGTGTGACTGGCGCTCTTCATAAAAAGAGGGCCATGTGGGGCTGTCCTGTAAAGATGGGGACAGATGCCAAAGTCATCTGCCACAAGCTGAGGATGGTCTGGGGCCACCAGACATGGGAAGAGGCGAGGAAGGCTCCTTCCATACGGCTTGCAGAGGAAGCATGGCCAAGGTGACCCCTTGGTTTCAGACTTCTGGCTTCAAGAACCATGAGACGATACATTTCCATTGTTGTCAATCATTTAGTTAGTGGCACTTGGTTAGGGCAGCCCTCATAAATGCATACTAATCCCTATAAGCAAGCTTCAGTTCAGAGAAAGGAACTCAGTTCTGTCTGACCGCTTTCATTTTTCTTCCATTCCCTGTGTCTGTCCCATGCTCACTATGAACCTCCTTCATTCTCAATTTCTTTGATCAAAAAGGAAACAAAACTCTGTATGGCTTCCATACATGCCTTCATCTGAGTTCCAGAACAAAACTACTTCTTTGTTTGCCGGAACCCCAACTTAGAGATCTGAGCTTCTGCTTGATCGCTAAAAAAATTTTCAGATCCAGTCCATCTTCCCAGGTACATGGGGGCTGCCCTGTCAGGACTCCAGCATCTCCTTTCTCTGCCTGGCAAGTGAGAGACACAGACTGCAGTCCTGGATCTGCTGTGTTTATAATGCCATTTCATCATATTGTAAGTCATGCTTCCTCATTTACTGGTTCGTATAGTCCTTACCACCAGACTACCTATGAGGCAGGAGGAGCACCTGTCCCTCAATTCACAAATGTGAGAGTAGGATTTGAAAATATAAAGAAGGAGGAGGGGCAGAGGGAAAGAATCTCAAGCAGACTCTTCACTGAGCACAGAGCCTGACCTGGGGCTCCATTCCAGGACCTCGAGGTCATGAGTCAAAAACAAGAGTTGGCTGTTTAGCTCACTGAACTGCCTAGGTGCCCCTGCTATTACGTTTCTGTCCAAGTCCATGTTTACTATTGCCTTATCCTTGAAAACACCCCAGATCCAGGCTGGCCATGGTCCTAATCCAGAGCCTTCACAAAGGCAGCTGACAATATCCTCCTGGGGGCTTTGCCACTATTGCCAGCATTCCCACCCTCATCTGCTCCACGAAATAATTCTGGTGTTTGGTGAAGCTCTTTCCCAGGTAATGCTAACGTCCATAATTTCCACCATCTTGTTCCAGGTAGGTGCCCCTGTGTCCACACACACAACCATCAGTGTCTGAGACACCATCGGCACCCACAAGAGCTAAGCAACTTATCTGCCATAGAACCAACTGTCCCCCCAATAAGGCATGGTCCCAGAGCTTCTGAGAGAGGAAGGAATATGCCATCTTGTACACTGCAAGCCCAAATCCAACTATTACCTGGCAGGGGTGTGGAGCTATAATATGACCACCTTCAACTACCTTTGTCACTTCATATCTTTTAATATTTCTACTTCTTTTAAGAGGTGCAGATCTTTTGGTGATTTAATTTGACCAACTTCTGCCTTGAGAAGACTGGGAAGAGGAAGTATTTACTCGGAAAACTCTAAACTTTTAATGCCTGGATATCTTAGCTTCTTATTCACCTATGGCTTTTCAGAGGCCCAGAAATTGACCCTTTTGACCTTGAGTAGCTTTACCTAAAAACAAGCTCTGTCCCTGTAGCCATCAAGTCAAGTCAGGGGCAACAAACAGAAGCTGGTAAGCTACTCTGCTCCCTGTGGATTTCTACTGCCAATGGTTCACACGGTGAGTTCTAGCCAGGAGGTCCCTGCAGGTCTCAGCCTATCCTGGACCAACTCTGTCTCCCCCTAGACCCGACCTGCAGGGGCAAAGTCAGTGGAAACAAGGGATGCTGGAGGAACTGAATGCCAGAGCACGAATAGGGAGAAGTTAAAGGAGAAGTAGGGGCATGATGGAGAGGGGAGATAAAGGGAAGAAGGAGGGAAGGAAAGAACAAAGTTTGAAGGACAAAAAGGGAGGAGAATCAATCTGTGTTAACTCCCTGTTTACTAGTATCAGGAATGTTTAGATAGATTTTCTTACTGAAGCATCACCAAAATAATCACTAGGTTAGTATTTTCTCCATTTTATAAGTAGGGCTATAAAGACAAAGTAAAAATAAATGTCTTCTCAAATTACAGACCTAGTAATTTGTCTAGCTGGTACTCTCATTCAAGTATGTTCTGATCCCAAATCCAGACTCTTGTGGTAGCCTGAATAAAGGCCCCCACGGATATCAGGTGTTAATCCCCGGAACCCAGATGTTATCTTATATGGAAAAGATTTTGCAGATGTGATTAAGTTTAGGCTCTTGGGATAAAGGGATTATCTGGATTATCTGCATGGGCACCAAATACAATCATGCATATTCTTAGGGGAGGGAAGCAGGAGATTTTACTAAGAAGATAGGAGAGATATGACAATGGAAGAAAGAGGTTGGAGTGGTGCCAGAAAGGGCTCATGAATCCTTTCAGTTTCCCATGACATGTTCCTCCGTTCCTTCTCACCCTTACTGGAAGCATCCATATTTCTGCAAGTTAGTTCAAGACATTCTAGGCTTTTTCTATCATGCACCTCAAGGTTCTTCAAGCCTCTATACATTATCCATTTTCAAAGCCACTTTGAAATTATATAGATAGATAGATATCTGTATCTATTTATATCTATATTTATCTACTGTTCAGTATATAGATATCTATATATATATATATATTTGTGTGTGTGTATATATATATAGAGAGAGAGAGAGAGAGAGACAGAGACAGAGATAAAGAAACGGAGACAACGAGACAGAGACAGAGACAGAGAGAGGGAGAGAGATTATAAGGAATTGACTTACCTGGTTATGGAGGCTGAGAAGTCCTCAGATCTGTTATCAGCAAGCTGAGAACCCAGGAGAGCTGATGTTTGAGTCTGAAGGCTTGAGAACCTGGGGAGCTGATGTTATAAGTTCCAGTCTGAGTCTTAAGGCAGAGGACTAACGTCCCAACTCAAAGACAGATTTCTTTCTTACTCAGCCTTTTTTTCTATTTAGACCTTCAACAGATGGGATGATGCCCACCCACATTATGGAGAGCAACCTGCTTTACCTATTCTACCAATTTCAATGTTACTTGTATCTGGAAATACCCTCACAGACACACTCAGAAATAATGTTTAACCAAATTTATGGGCTCCCTATTACCCAATCAAATTGACACATAAATTAACCATCATGGTAAATGTATTATGATGATTGTGTAAACAGTATCTTTCTCTTTATATTTTTAGATAAATAATATGTATCTCTGTTTAATCATACCAATGATTATACCATATACTTATATATTTCAAGAGCACAGATATAGTGTTATAAAATTCTGAGGTCTTTACATTGCCTAGAAAGAGGGTAAAAAGAGGCAAAATAACTATTTATGACTAGGATCTGATATATCCTGAGTATATTTTGTAATTTCAAAGAATGATCACAATGTGTATAACTACCAACTTTATGGGAGTGGGGGTCCAAACAGTTCAAAAGAAAACTAGAAAGAGAGAATATGGGATATAGAACAAGAGAGACAAAATTCACATCTAACATGGAGAGATACATAATGCCTGAAAATGAAAGGATGGGAAAGAGCAAAAATAAACCAAAATAAAAATAGCTATGTTGTTTTTAGACAAGGTAGACTTTAAGGCAAAATGGATAACCGTGAATTTAGAGAAATTTTTGTAACAAGCATACAATTCACCAGGAAGATAAAATTACTCTAAATCTGTAAGCACCTAATAACAGAACTAATAATATATAAGTTTAAAATGGATAGAAATCTACAGTGAAATATACAAATCTACACATTACAATGGAAGAACTTAACATATGTGTTTTAGTAATAGAAAAAGCAGGATTGAATAATGATAGGTGAGATTTAATCAGTACGTTTATCAAATTAGACATAGCAGACGTATACAGAACATCCAACAACTGCAGGATATAAATTATTTTAAAGGCCACATGGAGAGTGGCCCAGTGGTTTAGCCCTGCCTTCAGCCCAGGCTGTGATCCTGGAGACCCGGGATTGAGCCCCATGTTGGGCTCCCTGCAAGGAGCCTGCTTCTCCCTCTGCTTATGTCTCTGCCTCTCTCTCTCTCTCTGTGTCTCTCATGAATAAATAAAATATTTTTTTAAAAAATTAAAGCACACATGGAACATTCACAAAAATCAACCATATGCTGTGCTATAAATCAACTGTCTATAAATTTCAAATGACTGAAGTGATATAGACCATATTCTCTGACTACAGGCAATTAAGCCACTATTCAACTAACAAATAACTAGAATATTCCTAAATATTGGAAACTGAGGACTGAACTATAAAATAACATATGTTTGTAAGATGACATGAGAATGGAAATTGTAAAATTTTTTCTCTTGGAAAAAAAGTTTCGTGCTTTGAAAATACATTTCAATTAGTTGGATCATTCATCCTTTGCCTCCAGGTAGAGTCCTCCAACACTAATAGCTTTCCAAAGTGTCCTTGATTTCCTTCAGATAACGTGCTGTTTTTCTTCCTTTCCCATGTTTCTATGTCCTTCACGGCCTGCTTCTGGACTCTAGGAAGTATTTTGACCGGAATAATATTAAAACTATGACCGCAACCATTCTGGGCTGCCCATGGGATACATGGAGGAAATAAAAGAAAATGGAAGAAGGAATTGTAACGGTAGAAGTGAGAACTAATGAAATAGAAACCCGATATACAAAAGAGGCTGACTTAATCAAAATATTTTAAAAAGATTACTGTTACTGATAACTCTGTGGCAATAGTGATCAAGAAAAATGGAGAGACTGCACAAATAGCTAATATTAGAAATGGAAAAGGAAGGGGCCTGGCTGGCTCAGTTGAGCAGGCAACTCTTGATCTTGGGGTTGTGAGTTCAAGTTCCATGTTGGGAGTAGACTTTTCTTTAATATTAATAATAATAATAATGTTAATAATAATAATAATAAAAAGAAATGGACAAGGAGACATCACTTCAGATCCAACAGGGGGTAAGAACAAATATCATGAACAATTTAATACTGATAAATATATGAGTTTAAATGAAATGGGCAAATTAGTAAAAGATACAACTGTAGCTTTTCTATATTTCTTTCTGTAATAAATACAAAATATGACCAATAATTTAATGTGTAAAGATATTTGATTTGTTTTTTTAAAATCCACAAATAATTTTCCAGGTATAGATGATTCTACTAGTAAATTCTACCAAACATTTGAGAACAATCAAGAGCTTACAAAAAATCTTCCAGGGACGCCTGGGTGGCACAGTGATTGAGCATCTACTTTTGGCTCAGGTCATGATATCGGGGCCCTGGAATTTAGTCCCACATCGGGCTACCTGCAGAGAGCCTGCTTCTCCCTCTGCCTATGTCTCTGCCTCTGTGTGTGTGTGTGTGTGTGTGTGTGTGTGTCTCATGAATAATTAAAATCTTAAAAAGAATATTCCAGAGGATAGCAAAAGAAGAAAGAATCCTGAATCATGTTATAAGGATACTGTAACATATTGTCAAAATGTGACAAGGACAAAAAAAAAGTAACAAGGAAAGGAAACTATGAGAAAGAAAAACCATAAGCTAAATCTTTTTCATGAATGTTGTTGCAAAAATCCTACACAAAATATTAGTAAACCAGATTAAGCACTATAAAGTTGGAATTCCCCACCCCCCAGGAAATAAAAATGGTTTAAGGTTTAACATTCAAAATCAAGCAATTAATATACCATTTTAAGAAAATCATGTCACATGGCCATCTCAATATGTACTTCAAAAAGCATGTGAAGAAATTCAGCATTGATTCATATTTTAAACTCACAGCAAACTGAGAATAGAAGAGACCTTTTCTACCTGATAGAATATTTAACACAAGCCTGCAACAAATATAATACTTAATGGTGAAATATTTCATCATTACCCCCTGAAATAATTTTCAAGGAAAGGATGTCTCTGTTACTACCTCAATTCAATATTGCATTGGCAAAATGAACCAGTGAATTTAAGCCAAAAGACAGAAATTTATTGTACAAAGATTAGAAACAAATGAAATTATCATTAGTACACCTTGTGAACATATAATTTAAAAAGAAACTAGTGATAAATTATTATAATTTTATGACTTTAGCAAAGTTACTAGATAAAAATTAATGCAAAATTCACTTTATTTCTATATACTATTTATAAACCATTGAAATTAAGCTTAATTTTTAAAAGTAACATAATAAAATATGCAGCCATAAAGTTAGCAAAAGATATACTAGGTTGTTTTGATGAGAAATGTATTAATTGGTACACTTTTGAAGAGTCCTAAATTAATTTTTAGTATACACATTATGAATTAGAAGAGAATGATGTAAGAATGTCAATTCTATCCAAACCATTCTATAGATTCAGTGAAATCCCAACCAAATTCCCAACTTTCTCAAATTCTTAAATTTCTGTGGAATTTGAAAAAAAATGATTAAGAAATTTAAGTGTGGCTAAACTAAAAAACACAAGAAACAAGAATGTTAGTGGAGATGTGGAGAAAGCAGAATCTTCTTACATTCTTACTGGGAATGCATAATGGTACAGCCACTCTGGAAAACAGTATGAAGTTTCCTCCAAAAGTTAAAAATAGGACTACCCAATGATCCAGCAATTGCAGTATTGGATATCTACTCCCAAAATACAAAAACTCTAATTCAAAGGGATACATACACACTGATGTTTATGGCAGCATTATTTACAGTAGACAAATTATGGAAGCAACACACACATGCACACACACACACATACTGGAATATTACTCAGCCATTAAAAATAATGAAATATTGCCATTTGCAACAACATGGATGGAGCTAGAGGGTACTTTGCTAAGTGAAATAAGTCAGAGAAAGATAAATACCATATGACCTCACTCATATGTGGAATTTAAGAAACAAAACAAAGGAGAGAAAAAAGAGACCCACCAAGAAACAGACTCTTACTCTAGAGAATACACTGATGGTCACCAGAGGGCAGGTGGGTAGGGTTGGGGGAAATAGGTGAAGGGGATTAAAAGGACACTTATCTTGATGAGCACTGAGTAATATGTAGAATTGTCGAATCAGTATATTGCACACCTGAAACTAATATAAACTGTATGTTAACTATACTGGAATTAAAATGTAAAAACTTAAATATAAAACAATCTGAAAAAAGATTTTTTAAAAGATTTTATTTATTTATTCATGAGCGACACACAGAGAGACGCAGAGACATAGACAGGGAGAAGCAGGCTCCTTGCAGGGAGCCCGATGCCGGACTGGATCCCTGGACCTGGGTTCACCCTCTGGGTCAAAGGCAAACACTCAACCGCTGAGCCATCAGGCATCCCCCCCTGCCCCCCCCGCCAAAAAAAGATTTAAATATAAGTGCAAATGGTCAAAAACAGTCAAAACACTTTTGAAGAGGGTAGGAGAACTTATAAAATACAATTGCACACTAAAGACTTTTTTTAAAAAAGATCTTATTTATTTATTCATGATAGAGACAGTGATCATTTTTCTATTTTGTCAGCATAAGTGTATATTTTTTAATTTTCTTTTTTTAATTTTTTCTTTTTATTTTTTTAAGATTTTATTTATTCATTAATGAGAGACAGAGAGAGAAAGAAGCAGAGACACAGGCAGAGGGAGAAGCAGGCTCCATGCACGGAGCCTGACGTGGGACTCCATCCTGGGTCTCCAGGATCACATCCTGGGCCAAAGGCAGCGCTAAACCACTGAGCCACCCGGGCTGCCCAAAATTTATTTCCTTCTTTCTTTCTTTCTTTCTTTCTTTCTTTCTTTCTTTTCTTTCTTTCTTTCTTTCTTTCTTTCTTTCTTTCTTTCTTCTCTCTCTCTTTCTTCTTTCTTCTTTCTTTCTTTCTTTCTTTCTTTCTTTCTTTCTTTTTCTTCTTTCTTCTCTCTTTCTTTTCTTTCTTCTTTCTTTCTTTCTTTCTTTCTTTCTTTCTTTCCTTTCTTTCTTTTTTTTTTTAAGATTTTATTTATTTATTCATGAGAGACACAGAGAGAGAGGCAGAGACATAGGCAGAGGGAGAAGCAGGGTCCCTGTGGGGAGCCCGATGTGGGATCTGGGGATCATGACCTGAGCTGAAGGCAGACGTTCAACCGCTGAGCCACCCAGGCATCCCTTTTAAAATTTTCATAATAAAAGCTTTGAATAAATGAAATCTAGGAGTGTTGTAGATATAAGCATGAAAGGGAAAAAAATGCAGCTTGTAGAAGACAACAAGTAGTAACTTTATGACCTGGGGACTAAGAAAAATTTCTTCGATAAGACACAAGAAACATTGATTATAAAGGGAAACATTTTTAAATGACTAAAGAAAATTATGAAATTTTGCTCATCCAAATACATCATAGTGCAAGTGCCTTCAATAGTATACTTATCATATTTTGTTTAACATATCCAGCTATTGTGCAGAGAGGGATTTTTCAGGATCATGAGTACGAAGATGTGTACACTGTGTAGCACCGCCTGAATGTTCCTTTACAGAGCTTATCAAAGTCTGTCCCCTTCTTGTGTATTTAATGAAATGAATATGTGCTGATTTATGGTATACCTAATGCATGAGGGGTAAGTACCAGGAGTGCAGGTTACTTGGTCTGATTTGTCTAGAAAGCAACTACCTTTATTTATTAGGGTCTTAGTAAGCATTTGTGGAATGAATAACTAGACCTCTAGATATCTTAGAACCGTAGATCATAAATTTGGTTGGAGGAA